>NW_026125186.1:0-143235 GCF_943737965.1 Phodopus roborovskii | reverse complement strand
GTTGTATTGGTAGTCATCATACCTCTGTAAGTTGGTTCATCTGTCAACTGTCACTTGGTAAAGCCACTTGTGCGATTTACCACCCAGGTTGAGAACAACATAGCTGCAGCCCCTTCCAAGTCATTCAGTTTCATCCATTGTCCCAGCTTTCCACAATACCTTTAGTTTGGTGCTAAAACTTTACCCTTACAATACATCGTACAGAACACATCATCTTCTAGTTGATCTCTACTTTAAGATAAAAGAAAGTTCTTGATAACAAAATGTGTAAAGATAAATGCCCAAGTTCATACTTTTTTTTGCTGCTGTATACTTTGTCTACTTGGAAAAAAGTGTAGTCCTTGAACTCATCTTCTGGGGGCTTCCTTACTGATAGGTCTGCAGTGAGAAGTGTATGAGCTCTTCTCAGCACCCTCAGCTATGACCCTCAGAGTCTCAGCCTAAGATGAAACCTGTTTTATAAGCATTTACCATATAGCATAGGGGCCTTCTTGGGGCTACCAACAAGGTATTTCAAGTCACAATGCCTTGGAAGGTGATATTTAGTTGGTGTCAGGGCCTTCCCTGCCAATCATATGCTCTTGTTAGATCCCTGGGCTGATTCTTCAGCTGTCCTCAGCCTCTAACTGTAGCCATCTCCCCGCAGACCTCACTGTCTCAGGACCACAATGCTTCTCTCACCTGCTGGACTATGCAGCTCTATGGACAGCACCAACCAGGGGGATGCCCCGCCCCTCTGTGCTCGCCAGAGGCAGATGCAGCCTATTCTACCACTCCACCTGAAGAAGATGAGCCAGCCCAGGCCCAACCTGCCTCAAGCCTAGAGAGAATGATATAGACTCCTAGGACCTGGAAAAGGAATCCCAGCAGCAACATGGAGCATTTCAGCCTACAGGAACCAGATGGGGATGAACCGTCAGAGAGCTCCTTGAGTGCTTCCGGTCTTGGAGCCATCAAGAAGCATAAAGGTATATTTCTCAACACCTGCCCCCTCCCCACCTCCAGCCTGCACTTGGCTTCCCCTCTCTGTGTCATTGCTCCCTTGCAGGCCTCCTTCCTTTTACAATCTCTGAGGCTGTCCTGGCTTCCATCCCCCCCGGGCTTCATCTCTTCATCTGGGGGCCATTGTGTTTCCATACCTCCAAGCATCCCCCCCTGTCTGGCTCTCTCCATCTGGAAGCAGAGCTTTCCCAAGGCTTCACAAAGAGTTAGGTGCCATTGTGTCCAGGGACAGAGCAAAGTGAGCAGAAGTTGGCAGCTCACCTTATTTGCTCCCTTGCAGTTTCCTCCTCCAGCTAGAACAAAACCAGACCTCACCACTTGGAATCAGCAGGATCTACAAAGAAAGAAAACCCCAGAGTAACTGCTTACTGGCTTGATACACATAGTAATGAAGTAATTTGTTAGCACAATCACTTCTTTCCACCAAGAAATGAGCCCTTACCCCAGAGCCTAGCATTTCTTGGGTGTGGACACTTGGATCCAGACCTTTGTCTCATCTTTGGGAAGATCTCTAGGTCTTAGAGACTTCAAACTCACTGAGCCTCACCTCAAAGACCTGGAGACCATTCTAACTACCCACCATTCTCAAAAGTGAGGGGCTGAGGGAGGCACCTCAGTCAAACCAGGAGCTGTGGTGGAGCTCAGTATGCACTTCTAGCTCTGCCTTATATCTGTGGCTCCAAGCCCATTTCCCTCCAGCAAAGTTCTTAGGACCCTCTTGGAATGCACTGGGCAAAAAGCTTAGCTACCCCCAGGTGTTAGGAATCCTAGCCAGCCACTTCCGCTAGGGACAGGTGGGGTCTCCTGCTAGGCGGTTTTGCCTCATGGAGGTTATAGGTAATGTCTCAGACAGCTGTGGTGTCACAACCAGAAAATGGGGTATGCTGGTGACCCCTAGGGGTAGAGGACACAGGTACCCCACTCTTTAGGAACATGGCACAGACACCACCACACAGTGCAACACAAGTTCCAGGTGCTGAGGGTTAAGAACCTGTCCCAGGTGCTCTCCTCTTCCCTCTCCCTCATCCCTTTAACCGTTGTTGGTTAGCTGGTTGCCTGTGACTTGTACCCTTTGCCAGTACCAAGCAGGAACAGATGGGGGGGGGAATTGCACATTAAAAGAGGAAATAGAGAAAAGAGGGTGTTCCTGGGGAAGATTTTCCATACCACCCAGCCTCTGTTTCCCACAACCTGGCCTTGAGGACCTTCAACCCTGTATCTTCTCTTGGTGTGCTGTGGCCAAGGGCATCAGGTGGACTGGCTACTGATTACCCTATGTACACATTTTGTCACCTAGTCTTTGCCCTGAGATCAAAGAAGCCTCTGGGAAGTTTCTGGGGAAAGTCAGTGAGCAGGGGAGGAACAAGGGTATATCCTGTGGCTCCACTTCTTGAGTCAATAGTCTATACACTCCCATGACCTTACGGAACCCAAACCTCCCTCTATGCCCTCAGGTTTCTCAGAGATGCCAGGTTACTACCCCTGTGTATGCATCCACTGCTGCTTTCCTTTCTTCTAGTCTTTTCTGCTCCCCTAGCTTTGGCCCTTCCTTGGGATACCTTCTTGCTATGCACCTACATCCCTTCTCCACTCACTGGCCAGACAGATGTATGCCTCTTGGGAATCCTCTGGGGGCTGGAAGTAGCCTCTCATGCATGAGAGCTTCCCCCAGAGGCTAGGCACCCGGGGGAGGTCCAGGCATGTTTGACTGGTCATGTGTTTCCATTCCTGGATTCCTGGGAGCTGAGGTTGAACCTGCCATCAAGTCCTTGAAATGCCTTGACCTAAAGTTTTCTGAAATAAAATATTTGGCAACATCTTAAACGTTATTTTGTAGGGCTCAGGCATGGGTAGCACATCCTTTAGTCCCAGCACTTGGGAGGCAGAGGCAGGGATTTAGGCTAGTCTGGTGTACATGGTGAATTCTAGGCAGCCAGAACTAAATGGTGAGACCATGTTTTAGGGAAAATTGTATGTATGTATGTATGCATGCATGCATGCATGCACGCATGCATGCATTTATATGGCTAGGGAGATGCTCAGTAGTAAAGTTTTTACTGTGCAAGCATGAAGAACCAAGTTCAGATCCCCAGCACCCATGCAAAAGCATATATCTGTAATCCCCTGGTTCTACTGGGAGACTAACACATAAGGATCCCTAGAGCTCTCTCTAGCCAGACTAGCTAGTTGGTGAGCTGCAGGTTTAGTGGGCTATTCTTTCAAAAACTGTGGTGGAGAAAAATAGAGGGAAGACACCTCATATTAACCTCTAAACTCCACACAGATGTACAGGTGAATACACCTGCAATAACCCACATGCACATGCACGCGCGCACACACACACACACACACACACACACACACACACACACACTTAGTTTTTATCCTGCAGTTTCTAGAAGCTTAGTATTTGAGATGTTGGCAGAATCTTAAATAGGTCCGGAAATTGATTGTCAAACCATTTCATTTCCTGCCGCTTTTTGTTTATTCATAACTGGTGCTACAGGGATTGGTTTTGTGGGGTTCAGTTGTTTGTTTTTGTTTTTAATTAATGTGTATGGAATGTTTTGCGTGCATGTGTGTCTAGGCACCACTTGCATGCCTGGTGCCTGCGGAGGCTAAAAGACTGTGTCCCGTTCCCTGGAATGGGAATTATATGTGGTTGTGAGCCACCATGTGGGTGCTGTGAAGTGGAACCTGGGTCCTCTAGAGAGGGCATCTAGTGCTCTTAATCTCATAGCCACCTCCGCCCCGTGCTTGGTTTTAAGCTAAAGTTTATACATAACTTGCACCACCTGCATCTTTTGGTATAAGTGAGTAGGGTGTTGTAGGCTTTGGAGGGAGCCCATGGAACTGGAATTCTCCTGGACTCTTGCTAACTAGGAATTTATATGATACTTCAGCCATAACAGAAAATTGATTCCCAAAATTCAATTTATTTGAAGTTCCAAAAAGTGTTGGCAGGACTAGGAATGTAGCTCAGTGGTGGAGTGTTTTGTGCAGCATGTGTGAGGTCCTGGGTTTGTTCCTAGCACTTGAGAAAAAAAAAAGTGCTGTTGCAGTTGTGTGATAAACCCACTGGAACTGTGCATCTAGGTCTGGGTGGTAAAATTTTACCCTATCTGTGTTCATCACAAAGGCCCCTAGAGAGGTTTGAGAAAAATAGAAATGTTGCAAAATATCTTGGACAGCAACCTTTCATGTGCACACGTATGTGTGCTCAAAAATGCATATATATGTACATGCATGTACAAGTGTGAGCATGACTGTCTGTGTTTACATATGTGTGTATATGTGTGTGTAAGTATGTGTATGTCTGTGCTTTGGTGTGCATGTGTATGCATGTTTACAAGTGTGAGCATGTGTGTGCATGAGTGTACTCATGTATGCATGTGAATGTACATGTGTGCAAGTGTGTGAGCATATGTGTGCACTGTGATACAATGATTCCAAACTCTAACTTTCATTCTGACTCTGCTCTCCTGTGCTTTTCTTTTTGCCTCTCAACATCTCTGCATTCTGTGCTCATTCCATTTAACTTAAGAGGATCACTAGTTACCTGCACAGTAAGTTATTTTTCATCTTGCCTTTTTAAAAAATTCTGTGACATTGCTTATGTGGAGAGTACTCAGCAGAGTGAAGGTTGCCCACAGACTTCTCCTTGCTTGCTGGCTTGACCTTCCCTGTGGTTGGTTGTTCCCTGGCTTCTAGGTAGATTGTTACCTTCATCAACCATCAGACAGGACATTTCCTCTGTCCTCTGATGCTACAAAGTTACCTTGCTGAGATGGCTTCTGCAAGGTATCACCTGGGCAGCCTGACTGGGTTTCCTTTATTGGTTTCCTGTCTCTCAAGTTGTCTCTTGTATGCATGACCTGTCTGAAGACACTTTGGACATCAGAGCATGAGTTTCCAGGTTGCTAGGGCCATTGTCTTCCTACATGTAGATTTTGATACAGATTCTTCCATTGGCTATTTATATCTGTCCTTCCACAGAAATAAACAGGATAAATTTAGAAATGTGACAGCAGAGCTAAAATTGAGAATAATTTTCAAATTCCTCTGTGTGTTTATTCATGCGTCAGTCTTCTTGGGGATGTTTTTAAAGGGAAGACTAAGACCAGGGAGAGAATGTTCCCTAGTGCCAGATCCATACTTAAAAATTATGTGATTTGCATCAGATTTCACATGACATCAAATGAAAGTTTGAAAACAGTGAGTGAAAAGTCAAACCAGGACAGTCAATGCTGATGTCTCCTTAAACACTGAAGGATTTTTGGTGTAGATATAAATACTTTGCTTTAAAATGGATTTTCATTTATTGATACACTTTAAGGTCAATTTTGTGATATGTATATTTCTTCTCTTGTTTAGTTGTGTTTATATAGCTCATTTATATTATTTATATTATATATTAACAATATTTAGTCCATTAATATTTAGCAAGATTTAAAGAAAATAATACATCATCTATCCTATCTTTGTGAGTCTAAAGTTTTATATGTAACTTATCTTTAATCCTAACTAAGGAAAACCATAACCATAACTGCCTGTCTTCAACTCCCTTAAAGACCACAGGAGGATAATATATAAACTCTAGAAATGACAGAGACATCTTGTTACCTGGTCAGTCACCCGAAGTTCTTCTGTAATGTTCCATCTTAAGCCTATAGGCCATAGTGTGTCTGGCAGACTTCTCAGCAAAGCAGGAAACTTTAAACTGTCCATCTGTATTGGCAGTTTGTCATTCACTTTATCTGTGTCCTATAGAATATCTGGCAGACTCTTCCATGAAGCAGGAACCCTACAGCAATGTCCATCTTGTTTTAGAAGTCACTTTTCTGGGGTTCTGCATGTCCAGTTTATACAGAATAAAGCCAAACAGTCCAGATAAGAGTGGTTTCTTGCTCAAAAGGCTAGTCTTGCTGTATTGGAAGTAAATCTCCATAACGAGGTTTCTTTGATGTCCATCTTCCTTTCTGATGCAGGTGGTGTTGTCAGGAGCAGTTATGTCTCACTGTTAAGAAAACCCTGAAACATTTTAAATTCCATATTCATAGGTCTTTGAAAGGTTTGAAGAATACGTATCCATTTGAAATATATATCTGTATATCTAGAAAACCTAACTAACATAATTATAAGTTTTGACTATTATAGGTAAGTATCTATAATCTGTACTAAATTATACATTGCATTTTAAAATGAGCTATATAAGCACAGTACCTAAGCAAGAGGAGAAATATACATGTCACAAAATTGACATTAAATCTGTATCAATAAATGAAAATCCATTCCAAAACAAAGTATTCATTTCTATGCCATAATCCCCTTTTTACCTTTAAAAAGAAATTGGTTGTGATTATTAGCCATTTATAACCAATCCCATTTAAATGAAAACAAACATTTATAGATAATATTTGGGAATTTGGGTATCGTTCTTTCCAAACTGCTTTTTGCTGGTAGAAGGCACTGTCATGGGAATCCTAAGAAGATACAGAAATCCTGGCTGTAGTGGTCTGCAAGGCTGCCTTGTCCCAGCTGTTTTGAATGTTGGATCACCTGGGTCACTGTTTGTGGGGGGGTGGTCTTGCTTGATCAAACCATGTTAGTCTGGAAGGAATACATAGCTTTTCATTTTCCGTGGAAACAAAATAGAAACTCTTTTCCCCAGTAACCTGTCCTTAGACTTAAATCTTGTTACTGGCAGTTTTTCTGCCAGCCTGGTCCCACAGCTGTGTTAGCCCCCAAATAACACACAGAGACGCTGTATTAGATATAAAGCTGTTGGCCTGTTGCTAGTGTTTCTTATTGGCTAGCTCTGTCTTAAATATTAACCCATGTCTATTAATCTACATGTTTCCATGTGGTCTTATCTTACCGGAGAGAGGGTCTAGACCTCTCTCAAGTCCCTACAAGAGAGAACACAGAGAGAAGGGTTCATTTATTTGAGTTACTCACAGGTACAAGTGAACTTTCCTCATTGGAATGTCTCATCCTCCCACATCCTGGTATCCTTCTCTGGAGATGAAATTCTTGTGGAATCCTGCCAAAGACCATGCCAGTGCCTTGATCTGTCCACCCTGTCTGTATGCCCCTCCCTGAGACCATGAGGCACCCACTGCTCCAGGCACCTGGAACCCACTTCTCATGGGTGGGTCCCATTGACATTCAAGGCCAAACCCTTTCCCTGGCAGCACAGAAAAGCTAGATCTGGAACACTGGCTTTAGGAGCCAATCACCCTGGGGCCGCACATATGTCATCATGTGACCTAAGTAGGCACTTCCCCATCTCTGACGTCCTCGTTTTTTAGTGAGGGTTCCCCCAGACTCAGGAGTGCAAGCCTGCTGAAACAATCTCAGCAACCGCATCAAAGGAATTCCCTTCAAAGTAAAGCCCATGTTATCCCCTAGAAGCCATAATTTCCAAGAAGATCTTACAAACCAGTGCAGGGAGATTGCCGTGTGGGTACATAAGATAGCATCCATTTCTGACTGATGGTGTAAAATGAAGTTCAACAAACTTGTAGATGGGCTGCAGAGATCATGAGGGAGGCTGGAAGAACAGGAAACAACCTTGCTGTAGGCCACCGCATGGTGTGGTACCTGAGAACAGGTTCAGGCCTGCTGAATGGTTGGTGCTGCTAAACTGATAGTTTAAACCTTGAACATTTGTACAGGTCATCACAAATGGACGCTTAAAACCTTTTTTTTTTCTCCCTTATAAATATTTCTGCAGTTGATCTTAGACAAACAGCTGAGAAACAATAAGACTTTAAGATTTTCAACTCTATCAGTCTTCTAATTTGGTTGAAAGTGTTTGACACTTCAGGGCAGGAATTTGACTTTAGGCATCCATGCTGCAATTTCTGTTGGTCAACTTGTAATGATGGCCAAGAAGTGTGAAAATCGCCTTTTGAAACTGTTTGTGGCTAGAGAGATGGCTCAGAGGTTAAAAAGAGCACTGGCTACATTGCTTTAATCAGAGCACTTCATCACAACAACAGGAAAAGAAATTAAAACAACACAGGTGCCTTGGTCACAAGGGACATGCATAGATTAGCCCAGGGTTAATGTAGGAAGTCAGACCATGAAGACAGGCACAGGGTGGTTATATTCAAACAGTTTTTTGTTTATTATGTATACAATGTTTTGCCTATATGTCTGCCTGGACACCAGAAGAGGGCACCAGATCTCATCACAGACAGTTGTGAGCCCATGTGGGTGCTAGGAATTGAACTCAGGACCTCTGGAAGAGCAGCCAGTGCTCTTCTTATCCTGACCCAAAATACATTCCCCACCCCATGCCAAGCTTCAGTTCAGGAACAAGTAGGCCCTTCCTATCACAAGGGTTCTCGGGTCTACAGTTGGCCCAGGGCATGGATTATTATGTTCCCTTTCTCAGGCTTCCACTTACCCTCCAATCTCCTCTATTTCACATGTGAGTGTCCCACCTGTTTGTGCTCTTTGGGAACTCCACAGCTACCTAGAACAGAACCCAGGAGGTACTTGTAGGTCTGAAATCTTCACAGACCCTCCTTCCCCACCTCTAGCCCAGGTAACCTAAGGGCTTAGAACCCCCTTGAAGCCAGGAGTACCCATGCCTAGAGCTTAGTCCTCTGCCCAGCTGATGCTTTTGATGTGACAAAATTACCCACATGAGTGTCTTTGTGTTCACACATAAGCCAGCTCCAGTCATCCAAACACTAATTGGTAGTTGGCCTCTTGCTCAGAGACAGGACTCCCTCTAGGAACAATGCCTCCCACCCGTGGCAACACCAGGCTGTGGCTCACATGCCAAACCTTCAAATTCAGGACAGATCTCCCTGGCTCCATGGCCAGGCTTCTCTTCTTTTTAACACAACCCCTTTAGGCATATAGTAGTAAACTTCACGGGCTAGCCTGGCACTGCCCCTGCCCTTGCTGGGCCTGGGTGAATAGGATGCTAAACTAATTGATAAAAAGAAAAGAAAAGAAAAGAAAAGAAAAGAAAAGAAAAAGTGATGCTGAGCTGCTTCTAGTCTGCACTTGACTTTCAGGTGCCATCTTCACCCCAAGTGCTACCGCTCTTTGTTTTCTGTTCCGTAACGCCATACTTGGCATCTGTACCAAGATACAAAATCAAGGGCTTCTTTTCATTTTGTCTTGCCCACCTTTTTTCTTTCTTTGTTTTTATTATTTTCATTGTTGGGCATATGTGTGCTGGTAATTGAACCCAGGACCTTGTGTATGCTTGGCAAGTACTTTACTACACTGAACTACATTCCCAGCCCAACATGAGGCTTTCTGGGTTGAAAATGATCCACTAACATATTTTATATGGCTTAGCCTAGTATGGGTGAATGGGTGAGTAGATGAATAGACTGGTAGATAAAATAGATATAATATCCTAATGTAAGTGAAGAGAATGACCTAGAATTAATTTTAAAAGTAAACTTTATTCCTCAAAGGGCAATACTGTATTAAAAACAGGAGCCCCATGATTTACAGGGCTCTAAGCTTGCTGTTAGGAGCATGATCTTCATTCCTGGGCATACAGCATAGCCTTGCTTATCACAGAGGTCCTAATAAAGGGGAGGGTGATAAGGAACCCCAACCTACCCACTCAATAGTGCAGGCTTGCCAGTCCTGCTGTTGGAAGGTTCTTACTTTCACTTTGAAAAGCGGCTCCCACCAGCTCTGCTCTCTGGGCAGTGGTTATTTCTTGAGAGAGCTGCCTGGCTTCTTGTCACAGGTGTCTGACAGCTTTGCTTCCTTCTTGGCCTGGGCTCATCCTCCCACAGCCCTGACCACTCCTGTGCTCCCCTCTTGCAGAAGGAATGCTAAGGAAAAGCGCCAAGCTCTTCTTCCGTCGGCGACACCAGCAGAAAGACCCAGGCATGAGCCAGTCACATAACGATCTGGTATTCCTGCAACAGCCCGGAGGGGAAGCTGAAGAAGGGGGCAACTCTCAGCAGGCTCTTGAACAAGAAGTTGCTTCCCAGGCACAGAGGCAAACACACCGTGAATGAAGCATCCAGAGATCCCTGCACATAGCTTGAGTCACCCCAGTCCTCAAAGCTGGAGGATGGGACCACAAAGGCCCCCACCAGAACAGTGGAACCAGTGAAATCAGATTCGTGCATTGTCTAGCTTGTTTTTTTCCTGATAATCTTGTTTGTTAAAGGGAAAAGGCAATCTGCCTGTTTGGCCAGGAGGCTTCCCAGAAGATTACTGGTACAGCAGTCCTGTTTGCCTCCAGATACTCAGTGGGGAACACCTGGCTCCGGCTGTCACAGGAAGTGTTGAGGTGAACTATAAGATGGACACATCAGTAAAGCCACATGTGCTCTGAAAGATTGAGGATAAAAGGCAGGAAGGATCCAGACCACTTTTTCCTCTCTCCTTCAGGGACTATTGGGGTTTGTGTCTGGACCATGGCATGCGGGCTGTTGCTATGAGCAGGATAGACCACCTCACATATCTTGCTGTTTAGAATTAAATAGTGCATCTGAGGCTGGGGACAGGGGTATGGATATAGGATTTTTTTGAGCCATGAAGAAATTGTAATAGGAAAAGGATGTGCTTTGACAAGTGTGAGAAGGTGTTCGTCTCTGATATTAGCCATAGAAGTTAAAAACTTATGCAAACACTAAATGTGTCTTATGCAGATTATGCCAGACACTTCCAGATTTACTTGACCTTTCTTGCAAATAGAAATTCACATATGTTTTTTGTTTGTTTGCTTCTCATGCCAGCAGCTCTATATGCTGAGGCTGACTTTGGGAGCAATGAGTGACAGCTTCTAGGACATGGCCACACATACATGGTTCTTGCCAAATATAGCCAACATCTAAAACAAAGAACTTTTAGGGCAACTGAGAAATTTATTCTGTATCCCAGGTGCCAATTAGTCTCAGGCATACAAGTTTCATAACAATGGGCCAAACTTGCAGGATCTTTTTATGGGATCTTCAGAATTCTACTGTGAACAGGAACTTCTGGCCACATCTTGGGGTACCCTGGTTTTGGCTTACTGTGGGAAAGTTATATAGTTGGCACCGGGGTTCAGTGTCCCCCTGTACCCTAGGTGCCATTCTTGTCTCACAGCCCTCCAGAGTCACTGTTGTTGGGGTGGGGTGTTATCTCTTGACCTGTCAATAAGGTCCATTTTCTTCCCCGTAACAATGTGAAGGCTGACAGGAAGATCTGAGTTGTCACTGATATGAAGTGAGGGAACTCCTTCTGGCCCGTTTTATTCATTAGGAATATCAGGGGCAAAGTCACAATTTTTGACCAAAAATGTCAATGAAAGCCAAAATTATAGGAATGTTTTTATTTTTTAATTTTTTCCTGTTTTAGCAAGAGAGATTGGAAACCCACACTGAGAATCCTTTTTCTTGGTTCATTTACTCCATTATGGGGATTAAACTTGTGGCTCTGTGCATGATGGACAGGCCCTTCTCCTTTGAACTATTTCTCTGGGCCTCTTTTCACTTTATTATTATTATTATTGAGTTGGGTCTCACTAAGGTATTGACTGGGCTGCCCTGTAATTCATTTTGTAGCCCAATTATACCTTGAAACTCTGATCTCCTGCCTTCATCTCTCAAGCTGGGAGTACAGGCCCGAGCCACTGGGCCCCGGTGAATTTTAGTTTCAAATAAACATAGAATAAATAAGAATTTGAAAATTCTTGATGGGTGTGGTGCTGCAGGCCCTGTGACCCCAGCACTTAGAAGATGGAGAAAGGAGGATGTTAGCTTCCAAGCCAGCCAGGGCTACATGAGACCCCTTCTCAAAACAACAACAGATATAGAAGAAAAAGAACCTGGAAGAATTCCAGGTAGTTTTCAGGTGACTTTGAAGAGATGTTTCAGCATGGGTTGTCTTTACAGATCACCTCATGTTAAGTCACAGCAAAGTTCCAGAACAGATCCATCAATACCAAAGTTCTTCTCAAAGCCAGTCATCCCTACTACTCTTCTTGAGAATGGACATGATTTAAATGTTGTGCTTTACTTGAAGTGTTGTTATTCCACACAGTGTGCAAAATTGTGACAAATAGCTTTAGATTCCCAGAGACTGTGGTGTGTCAGAGATTCTGATGCTATATCTTCAGTGTGGGGCAGTAGCACTCAACTAACATGCTTGGGGCCAGAAGTGTTCCAGACACATTTTGGTTCTGGGAATATCTTGGTCTTTACCATCTGAGCGTCTCTGAATATAAAATTTCCGAAATATAAAACACAATGGTACAGACAAGAGTTTTAGGTTTCAGACTTTTGGGTCAGGGAATGCTCAGCTTATGCAGGTTTTGTTGGTTTGATTGGTTTTGACATTTATGTTCAGTTTATTCAAGCGTGAAGGCATCAGAATTTTAGGTTATACTTCCTCTCTTTCAGCAGTTACAACAAAAAAGAACAAATGGCTTTTAGCCATCCTAGCCTCCAAATGACCCTATGAGCACCCTGCTCCTGGCTTCCCTACCCACATCTAAAACCTATCCTTTACGGGTTCCATTGAGCAGCCTTTGCAAATTGAGAACGCCATCACAGCAGAGAGTACAGAGATGGGCGGGGGGGGACGACACACACACACACACACACACACACACACAAGTGCCCTCAGGGCCTTCCTTGTACTGTGAAGTCTCTTCTCCAAGCTGTTTATCCACTTCTGTTTCTTCATGGTATAGGGTAATTATGTTGAAACGAACATCATTAAGATTGTGCACCAGGTGCCAACAGTGTGCGTATGTAAGTCACCTGTTACACTATTCCACTGCATTCGTTTGTGGCTTCGGTTTCTGTCTTGAAATTTTGGTAGAGTACTAGTTTTAAAACAGTTCCTCATAAACACTAATTCAGGTGTCTATGAATCTAGAAGCAGATCTCAGGTTGGCTGGAGAGAGCTGGCCATACTCCCCCATCCTTCATGCAGGAACTACAGAGCGTTGTTTGTGTGTGAGGTTGGTGTAGCAGTAACAAAACCAGGGCTCCCTTGCTTTGGCTGAAAACCTACTATGAGCAAGAGGATTTAGACAAAGCACTTTATTTTAAATTTTAGTTTAAGTTCAAAACCAGCCCTGCTTCCTGGCTGTGGAAGGAAGCAGACCATTTACTGCTGACCAGTTCCAAATCAGATTTTTGCTGGCCTCGTTTACAGAAAAGAATTGCAAATGTTCTCAAGCAGAAAGGGAAAGATTAATTTACACTGCTGCCACCCAAAGTGGTGTTTTTGGTTAATAAGCTCAGGGCTGTCTTTTTTGTTTTGTTTTGTTTGTTTTTTGAGACATGGCTTCTCTGGATTGTTTTGGAGCCTGTCCTGGAACTAGCTCTGTAGACTAGGCTGGCCTTGAACTCACAGAGATCCACCTGCCTGTGCCTCCTGAGTGCTGGGACTAAAGGCGTGTGCCACCAACACCTGTCTCAATCTTCAACTTTCAAAGTACAAGCTGATAGATGGTGGAAGGTAAAGCATGTCTCTGTCACACAGAAACAAGTGTGGGTATCAACCCAACGTCTAAGCCCTGAGGACCAAAGCACCTGCATGGGGAAAAGGCCCTGCTCAAACCGTCAGTACAAGCCCTTTATGCAAAATGTCCCTGTTACGTGTATAAGTATTGGAGTCACCAAGCTGCCTGGGTCTCTTTGCTGATGGTGGAGTGGAGATGTGATTATCCCCAGGGCTGTAAGCCTGATTCTCTGCCCAGTCATGTCAAACCTCTCCTGCAAAGAGAATAAAGTAAAGGTTTCCCAGGTGTGTGGTGAGCCTGATGCTGGTGTGTGGCAACTGGCATCTGTGACAATGATTGTATTTGTTGCAGTACTTTAGACGTGGGTGTCATCCTGCACCACCCTAGGCAGCAAGACATGGCTGCAACTTTACTGACCTCTCAAGAAATAAATGCGCTCATGGAAAACATTGAGCTGAGTTCTTTCCAAGTCCTGGGTTGTCCTGAGTACCGGGGCTTCTCTTATGTTTGATTTACTGCTAACTTTTGTTCCTTTGTATGACTGGCCATTGCAGCCAGATGACCAAAAATATGTACTGATACCTTCTTTGACCCTCATTCCTGTCGATGGGCTTTCCTCCCCGTGTTCCTATATTTTGCATGCCTAAATTTTAGCCCCACCAAGGCTGGAGCTAAAATTTACTGTAGGATTTTAGTAATCCCACAGACCTTCTTGGGAACAATGAATTGTGGGTGCTACAAGCCAAGGTCTGTCTTGGCCTGGGTGCCCCTGGCATGGCCTGTGGGTTACATGTTTGAGGAGTGGAGGCAGAGAAGCATTCATCAGTCTGGGTGCCTGCTATCAGTGACCCACTCCAGCAGATGTCTCAGATGAGTGCAGAAGGAATAGGTAACAGCTTAGCCATGGGTTTGTGATAGCATTTATGCCTGCTTCTGCCAGTGGTTTCTGTGTTGGGATTAGGGCAGCCTAGCCTCCTGCTGCAAGCATCTCATCCCCTTTGTGGTCTTCAGTTTCTGTGGGCTCTTTCAGTTTGTCCTGCCATGAGCACAAACAAAAGCATTGTATTTGGAGATATGCTGCACTGAGGAACCCCAGGGGAACCAACCACAGGTCCCACTCAGCCTGCTTGCCTACGGGACAGAATATGGGGTAGCCAGCCATTGTAATCTACCCTTCAGAATGAGTCGCTCTTGAGCCAAGCCCCATACGTTTTCTGCATCAAAGGCAGCATCTATTGTGGAGATGTGTTACCTTTTGTTGCTGTGATAAAAATACCTAACAAAAAAAAAAAAAAAAAAAAAAAAAGCAATTTAGGGAAGAAAAGGGTTTATTCTGGCTCATTGTTCCAGAGGGATTAGAGTCTGTTATGGCAAGGAAGGCATGGCAACAGTCAGGGGAAGCATAGTGAACAGGAAGTTAGTTGATCACATTTTCATTCGCATAGAAATCCGAATAGAAATGGGGCAAGGCTATACACCCTGAAAGCCCAGTGGTGTACTTCCTTCATCAGGGCTGTACCTCTTAAAGAAGCAGTCCTCAACCTGTGAGTTACAACCCCTTTGGGGGGTCTAATGACCCTTTCGCAGGGGTTGCCTGTGACCATTAGAAAACAGAGATATTTACATTATGATTCATAATGGTAGCAAAGTTAGTTACGAAGTAGTAACAAAAATAATTTTATGGCTGGGGGTCATGGCAACATGAGGGACTGTATTAAAGGATTGCAGCATTAGGAAGGTTGGGAACCTTTGTCTTAAAGTACCATGGCCTTCCCAAACAGCAGCATCAGCTGAGGATGGAGTGTTCAAATACTCCTAAAGAGCCCATAGAAGGACCTTTCAAGCCAAGGTCTGCTTTTTGTGCTTACATCCCAAGAGAGGACTAGAGGGCCATACTTGTCACAATTTACCAGCTGTCCAGGCTGATCTCTGCTAGCACCTCCAGAGGAATTCTGGGTTCCTGGCAGTCCAGCCCATCTTCCCTTACCAGGTTGCTCCATATCTGCTACCCTTGGTCACTTTAGAAAGCACACCTTCACTCCCAATATCATTCTTATTCTATTAGACTGGGCAGACTCAGGCCACCAAGGGCCCACAAGGACGGTTCCTTGCCATGGGTCATCCCCATCTATCAGGCTCTGCTGCTATACACTCATCTTTCTTCCCACCAAAAGCATCATTGGCATGAGGATGGGCATCGGGTGGTGACCCCTCCATGCAGAAGCTTGACTTTGCCCAGGGCTGAGTTAGGTACTGGAGGGAATGTAGGTAACATATTTTGTTCGGGCATCAGACATACCTACAAGTGCAGGGTGCTGAGCTCTTCAGTCCACACACTGTCTGGCCAGCTCTCATGAATAACACAAGCCCCCTCTCCCCAGTCCCTTCCCCTGGATCCTCATAGACTGCGCCACCAATATTCCCTATCCTGTTCCCCATCCACACAGCCAGAAAGGTAATCATCCTCCATCACTGCAACCAAGCTTCTCTGTCCCAGGGTTCTTCAGTATAGGCAGCCGTTTCCTAGTCTCACTGTCCACAAAACCCCTACTAGCTCCCACTCCACACAGTCCGTCCCAGGTTCCGCTACTACACCGCCAGTTATCCCTAACTCCCTGTCCAGGAAGCCGGTTGTCCCAGCTCCCGGTTCAGGCAGCCAAGCTCTAGGCCCGCCCCGTCAGCCCGCGCTGCGCACTACAACTCCCACGATGCCGCGCCACCGCCCCCGGCTTCCGGTGCTGCGCAGTTTCCGGAGCGGATCGCAACCCGGAGTCCGGATCCGACCCCGCTCTGCACATTCCACAGGCAGGTAAAGCCCCGGGCCCGGGCCCGCCGTGGCCCCACCGCGTGCCTCCCGCCGCGCCCCGCGCCCCGCGCCCGGCCCCCGGCCCGGCCTCCACCCGCGTCCCCCGCGCCCGCCCCGGTCCGGCCGCCGCGCCGTCTGTTCTTTGTTACAGTCGCGGGCGCCGTGGGCGATCGGAGTCAAAACCCGGCTGGATTCCGGAGCCGCTCCGGGATCGCCCTGCGCCCGCCGGGTTCCGCCGCCGCGGGCTTGGCCTCCGCCCTGGGTGCCCGACCCCGGGCCCTCGCGCACGGCCCGCGCCAACTGCCCGCCACGAGCCCGGCCCACTCCAACCCGCGCCCGGCCGCCCACTCGCGGGCTTGGCGCCCCCCGCTCCGGCCCAGGCATGGGCGCATGATGCGCCCCCGGTGCGCCCAAAGCCTGGCCCGGCGTGGCTGCGGGCTCTGGTCCCTACAGTCCCTTCCCGGCCACCCGGCCGCCTTACCCGGTTTTCGGGCGCAGCCCAGGGAGGGGCCTTGGCTTCCAGCCCCTTTGGCGTTTAAGAAAGTCCGAGGCTGCGCCATGGCTCCCAGGCCCAGACGCTTTACTTGTCGCTACCTTTTGGTGGCCCGGGGACCACAGTGGAAAGAGAGGCTGGAGACGTGCCCTTCTACTATCTGGGGAAAGGGTGGGCAGGAGGGGCCCAGGGCCGGGTGGAGCCTGAGTGCTCCTGAGGTGAGTTTTGAGGGGGCAGAGATAGGGCACTAGCCCGTAGTGGGTAGCTCGTGCGCACTTGTCCAGCAGAGCCCTTCTTGCAGTGGATGGAGGGCCTCTTCACACATGCTCACAAGCGTCCCCCTCCTCCAAGGTGGATTAAAATGGTAGAAGCAAGGGTGTGAGCTGAAGACACGTGGATCTGTGCCTGAATTTAAAGCTGCCAACTCTTCTTTCAAAAATACATAGCTAGAGCCAGTCAGAACCCTCAAATGGAGGTGCTTGAGCAGAACCCCACTGGGGTCCTGAAGGCGATTTTAAGAGTTAAACCTGAAGAAGTCTCTGGCTCTGTGGGAATCTCTCAGAGGTGGCAGGGACAATACTCCTGGAGAGTGCAGTGATGTAGTTGTGGAGACAAGATTCCCTACACACCCCGACCATATTTTGCTTCAAACCTATGGGCTTTCCACATCTTACCTGCTGCAGCTGCTTCCTCAGACTTACCCTGAAATCACTGTCTTACTCTGAAATAAAACCTATAGATCAGATTATTAAAGGGAAAATGTACTAAGTTTTCTCCTTACTTTTTTTTTTTTTTTTTTTCCTTTTACTTCTGTCTTTGATTCATGCTTTTACAGAAATGTCAGCAAAGAATATACTAATTGTTCTCTTTGGGGAGCAGACAGGGTAGTTTTTTTCTCCAGAAGACAAATGGGTAAATTAAAACATCAATCACAGCTGGGCTGATGGTAAGTGCTGCAATACCAGCACTCAGGAGGCTGAGGCAGGAGGATCTTGAGGTCCAGGGAAGCCTGCATCATACCGTTAGACCCTGTCTAAAAACAAACCCATCTACAATTACAAGGCTGTCTTAGTGTGGTTACCTCTGAGAATGACCATTGTTCCCATTTCCTTCTGTCACTTTTGCGGGTGTGATGGAGCTTAAAACTGCTCACCAGCTACGGCTTAAAGGCTGTCTAGACTCAGTTTCTCATTTGCAGGCTGACACTTCAGATTCATTTCCCAGGCCTTTTCTGTGGCAGGAGGCACCATAAGTAACAATGGTTAGGCAATGGGCTGGAGAGATGGCTCAGCCGTTAAAGGCTAGGCTCACAACCAAAAACAATGGTTAGGCAAGAGTGTAAGGACATGACGGAGGAAGGCTGCTGCGTGTGCAGTGGTTAGCACACTCAGCGCTGAGACAAGAACCATCTGTTTGGGAAGGGGAGGTTGAGTGGGAGACCAGTATTGTGAGGGAGTCTAGCCTCTTGGTGGAGAGCAGAGTGGGCTCAGGCAGACATATGGCTAGTGCACAGAGTGCTGGGTGGGAACATAGTTGGGACCTCCAGCTGGGAAAGGCCCATGGACCAGGGTGGAAAAGCAGCAGGATGACGCTCAGAGAGGTTTGATCAAGGATGGCACAGGGTCCCTGTTCTTAGAGCTGAACCCCAGGGCATCATAAGAGTATAGGCCAATCAACTACACCCAAAATAGAAGGAACACTGACAGCTACACCCAAAATAGAAGGAACACTGAGGAGGTGATCTGTCCATGAGGGGTGTCACTTAAAAGCACATAGCTGCTGTCTTGGAGGTAGCAGCTGACCCACAGTCTAGGGATCCTTAGCTGTCCTTCAGAGAGGACATGGGCATGAGTGGGACCTGGCAGGAGACCACATTGATCCACCCATCCCCTGGCTTTTTGTAGTTATAGCCTTAGAGAATGGGTGTGGATAATGGAGTCACTGTGGATGCTCATCCTCCAAAAGCTTGAAGTTCTCCCTAACTGGCAATTTTGTCTACTAATTCAGAAGGGTAGGCATGAGGGCTTGCGGTTCCCGGCCTCCTGCTCCGTCTCCTCACCTGTGTAACTCTCTGTTCTGGTTTCCCAGGAGAGGACCATAGTGGTCATTTATTTATCCTCAGCAGGTAAAGTAATCGGGAACCATAATATGCCCTGTGTACTTCCTTGAACCAGCTTCTCAAAACTAGACCTTTCTTTTGGTGCTCAATGACAGTTCAGCGAAGGCTGCCACAGCTCACTCAGAAGAAGTGAGCGCAGCCTGTGGTCCTGTGAAATCACGTCTGATTCAATGAATAGACATACTTGTGTTGCGAGAAGTTACAACAGGGGCGTCAGGAGAGCAATTGCAGGCAGCAGTGTGTAATGGACGGTTTAGGATCTCCAGGGAAGGAGGCAGGAGGGTACAGAGAAGAGGCGGGGTCAGCTCGCTGATGCTTAAAGAGAAGCTGATCCCTGTGAGTTGGAGGTGACTGGGGCCATTCCATCATGGGGTTTACATTTTAATAGCTACGCTTACAAGAGTGACGTGAGGATCTATTTTAGAGGTTAGTGAAACTTCACCTCTTGCTGCTCTGTAAACCAGGCCTGGACAGGTAAGCTGGTACTAGAACAGGCACTTGAGAATGGTAAAACACTCGTGAGGATATTGGCAGAGAGGGTCTGTGCTTGGTGCCAGGCATTAGGTAGCTTCAGAGGTAGGTCCAGACCTAGGGAAGGGCAAAAGTTGAACCAGGTTCTTGGCTTAGAGGTGGCTTTCTGCTGTGTGTCCAGTCTGGAGGAGGGGGATGGCCAAGGGCCTGGGCCACTGCATGTGGACAGAGATATAGGCATACAGATGGCATAGGGTGTGTAATGAAGGAAGCAAAGCAGGAAAGTGGCCACCGAGGAAAGGCATTTGGGGTTGGGGGGGCTTGAGATACTGATGGAGGGGTGTAGGCAACAGAGAGGGTGTCCTGTGGAGCTGTTTGCTGGGCCCAAGAACGGTTCTGCCATTCCAGAGCCCATAGAAGTGGATCTCAACCTGTGGGTTTTGACTCTTATCCTGCATAAGATATTTTATGATTGGACATGAGGAAATGTATTAAAGGGTCTCAGCATTAGGAAGGTTGAGAGCCACTGCCCGAGGAGGTGGGGAAGCCAGGACTTATACAGTAGAAGGGAAGGGAAGGTCACACAGGTGACCTCCAGGCGGGCAAAGTGCTTTTGTGCTGACAGATACAATAGGAGAGGCTTCCTTTCAGTGTGTGGCAGTTGTGGACAAAGTGGACTTGCAAGGAGAGCCGTGTTAGGATAGACCTTAAAGAGTAAGTAGGAACTGGACAGATGGAGGCAGGGTGAAGAGTATGTTTCTGGCTTAGTCTGTTTGCTGGTAAAATAACAGAATTCCCCAGACTAGGTAATTTATAAAGAGCGAGACCATACAGAGTTTGTCACCAGCTGGGTTAGAGGGCACCAGGAACCCCTTAGGCTGGGTATCCTCAGGTTACCTTTCTGGGTCCAGGAGGATGGGCGATGGGGCTTAGCTTTCAGGCATGCCCTGGGTCATCTTGCAGTATCATGTGGGAGAGCATCACTAATGGTGGAGTAGAGGGGTTATCACTGAGTAGACCAACAGAGGGGATAGCATCTTGTGACCCGCCCACTCACCACCTGATACCGTCACAGCGGCAGCCATATCACAGCCAGAGTTTTGAGACCACATAACAGTTCTGAGAGAAGAAACAGCAACAGGTGACATGGAGGCTGGGGAAGGGGACCTGAATAAATCCTTAAGAAACCTGTACAGGTGGATTCACAGCTCAAGTCCTTCGTCCTCTTCCGACCTGTTACATGGGCTGGAGGCAGGCACTGGCGCCCCATGGGACCTTTTGAGCCTTGTTGGTAAATTGTATAAATTATACCTAGGGTGCTTAGAGACACCATGACCCTGCTTTCCTCTGCTGGTTCCCTGGTCCAGGTTCTGTTTGGCACATTTTTCTGTCTATTATGGTCTGGGCCTCCATTCATAGTTCTGAGGGCTGAGGAAGTGCCAGTATCACAGGATCCCTTGGATGAATGACATGGCTTGAGGGACAGTACTGGAGCCAAGTGTGTCCTGAGTCCTTAGCAGTGCCAGGGGTGTGCAGGGGTGACATGAGTTGACTTTCACTGCCTTCTGGCTGTGGACAACAGAACATTCCTAATGTATCAGGAGACGGCCCTTGATTGTTCTGTTGTTGGAACATGAGTGCTGGGACTACAGATGTGTGCAGAGCCACCACATACAGCCAAGAGGTTGCCTTTGAGAAGCATCTTCCCTGTGCCCAGTGCTCTCTGCAGGTCTTTAGCATTCTGTAAGTGATGAACACATGCCCTAATTAGTTATGGCAAGTTTTCCTTTTACTGTGACGGATCACAATGCTGCTTAGCTTAGGCAGTGTGTTAGGCAAGATGCTTCTAGAACTCCACCCTCACAGGCTGCCACAATTCTGCCATCATAACTGGCTAATAGGATCTTCAGGTTAAACATACTGCCTCAGTTTCTGTTTTTATGGACTAGATTGTATACCTCTCTTTTGCCCAGAAATGAATATTGGAGATAACAACCTCACTGTAGAGTTAAGAAGTTCAGAAAGGAAGTAGAAGTTAAGAAAGAAAAAAGACTAGGCAAGTTCAGGGTCAAGGACTCCAAGCTGCCAGAGTGGCAGATCCAGCCCTCAGACCTCAGACCAGGGGCCTAAACCAGACCTGGAGGGTTTTGAAGATAGAAGTTACACACAAAGTGCATTGCTGGCTGTAAAGAAATCAGACATGGTGGTGTGGTGCTGGAAGCTGTAGGCCAGAAGGGTTCTGTCTGCAGCATCTGGCATTCTGAGGGAGAGTGCCATGCCCTGGCAGCTTGCTGTGCTTTAAGGTTCCAATATGCATACTCAGACCAGAACCAGGCTTTCCGGGGAAGCTGCAGGAGGTGGGGGTGGGGGGCATAGAGTACAAACATAGGAAGCTGCATTTGAGAAGAACAAAGCAAGATGCCAGTGGTGGGAAGAATTGGAACATGGAGGCATCTGAGAAGTGGGTCAGTGAAATGGGTGGACATGGGGCCCACCTCATTGGTTTGCCCTTCTAAACTGCTAGATGAAGCTGTGGAGGAAGTGGGTGTGTGCAGCCTTCCCTCTTCCAGCAGCGGAATCTCGACATGGGTATGCCCATAGCAAACCCTACTACATACAGTCAAAACGAGAAAAATCAGTGGAGAAACGGTGTCCAGTCACAAGCCCTGTCTTGCAGGCGGTAAAGTTAGGCCAGGTGAGGGCTGCAGAATCTGATGTGGGAGTGGTGAGCAGAGAGGCTTGCATGGAGACACTGGGCTGTGGGGTCCTTGAGGCTAAGAGGAGAGAAGCTCAGCAAGGCACTCTTGTGCCCTGACCTCAGGCCTGGATATCTGTGGTGGTAAGCACAGGGTCTTGTGAAGAGCAGTTCAGCAGGGAGGAAGCTATAGCATGGTCACTGTGGTCATAGCAGAAGACCACTATACCTTGCCTCTTGTATTTTAAGACAGGTTCTCTGACCCTCTCACATCTGTTTCATAGGACAATTTTCTTCTGCAGAGGGTCAGGTGGGTAACACTGTTCAGCAGCTTGTGGGTATAGAGCTGTGCAGGTCCTGCCGTGTGCCTGCTTTGTGATGATCACTTGAGCAGAATAACAGTCTGAACTTTAAAGGTGGGTGAAGAGAGTGGGATTAACAGAAGGTGATAAACCCTGGCTGAGAGCAAAGCTGTGCTGAGTGTAAAAGGGTGGCAGGCAGTGTGTGCTGGTTAATATTAACTGTCAGCCTGACAGAATCAAGAATCTCCTGGGAGAGGAGCCTCTGGGAAAGTCTGGGGGAGTTTGCTTGAATGTACTTCCTGATGTGGGCAGACCCGTCTTGACTGTGTGAAATGAAGAAAGCCAGCTGAGCATTGGGAAGTATTTTCACTATCTGCTTTCTGACTGGATGCACTGTGAGGCATGACTTCATGCTCTGCTGCCTTGACTTCCCCTACCAAGACTGACTACCCTTGAACTATGAGCCAGAATAAACCCTTTGTTCTTTAAGTTGCTTTTGTCAGAGTATTTTATCCCAGCAGCAGGAAAAGACACTAAATAGACAGGGAATACAAAAAGGAACACTCATCAAATGGTAGAGAGCTTTGCATTCCATAGGAAACAAGCTTAGGAAGAACTCACAAAACCCACAAGGCCAAATATGGGAGTCAGAGCTCAGGTGACCAAGAGGCGCAAGGGTTACCTTCTCGGTTGGTTGTGCTGATCTGACATGGATGGCATGCCGGGACCATTCTGCATCTAGGTATACACTTGCCCCGGGTGTCTGTCTTTGCACAGGAATAAACAAAAAGTGTCATAGGAGGACAAGGTCTAAGAGTGGGAAAACCCTGCCTGCAGTTGTTTGGGGCAGACCAGAAAGGTACTCAAAGTCCATTGAGAAAACCAAAGCCCAGGAAAGGGTGATAATCACCCACCAGGGTCAGCAGCGGCAAACATGCTGGAATTTGGCATCTAGCCCTCCTGTAGTAGTACAGGGCTGATTATAATTCTGTGGCCCCTCAGCCTGTACATCACAGAGGGCAGCTCCCTCTACCCTGCTAGGCTGATGAGCTGCTGGCCTGCTCTGTTCCCAGCAGGTCTATTCTGATAGATTACACAAACCTCCAATGCCTGATGTGTATCTTGAGTGGAGTTTGCAGTGCTCCCAATAGCTCAAGATTCTCCCTGCCTACTCCTTCGTTACCTATCAAACCTAGATCAACGTACAGAGTTTGAGAAACTGTTCATTTGCTTTTTCCCTGTAGAGATTTCTCCCCTGTTGCTTTTAATATACTCCTGAAAGCCTGTGCCAGTGGGAAAGATAGTACTTTTGTTTAAACAAAAATTGCCAGGGCCTCTAGACCAGAAATGGTTTCCAAATCTTTGAGCTGTGACTGTTAAAGCTAAGATCCATTGTAAGTAAAGAACATGCCCAAACCTCCAAGACTTAATGTGAGAAAGTTTCTTAAACATGAATTACACACATGAGGATGCTTGGGGTATGAGAGTAAGCAAAGGGCAGCTAAAACTGTGTTCAAATCTTCCAAGACCTTTTCACAGCTATAAACAGGGTTGTCCAAAAGCCCACCATGGAAACACATGCCTTCAATCCAGCACTCAGGCAAATATCTTGAGTTCAAGGCCAGCTTGGTTTACACAGCAGCTTTCAGGGACACATAGTGAGACCCTATCTCAATAAAAACAATACGAAAGGAAGGAAGGAAAGGAAAGGAAAAGAAAGAAGATGAGGAGGAGGAAGAAGAGAAATTCTATGGAGAGGCAAAGGAACTAGAAAGACTAAGGCAGGGAATAATGAAGCCTCACAGTAAGGCCAGAGTGGCAGGCAGTTGGTTGTCTTTCTCTTGTGTAGTTTTGGCAGCATCAGAACAGAATAGACAGCTGAGAGAGCCACATGGACACAGCAACAGATTTGATGGTTTATGTTGAAACAGGGTCTTATGTAAAGCCCCAGCTGACCTGGGACATTCGGTTCTCCTGCCATGGCCTTGGAGTGCTGGGATTATCTGCTCACCACGCCGAGTCATGCTATTTATTTTTAATAAGACCTGGAGTCAGAGTTAATTTTTCTTGCTTGTGGATGTCCAGTCATCCCAGCACCATTCATAGGAAAGAAGACCCTCCCTCCTCCACTGAATCACTTCTACCATTTGTGGAAATTTGGCTGGGCATGTATGGGTCTGTACCTGTCTGTTGGAGTCCATGCTGCCCTTTATCCCTGTGTCTAGATTTCCATTACCATAGATTCATGGTTAAGCTTGGGGTAGGTAGACTGAATGTTCCCATTAACATGTTTGCTTTACTTATTTTCCTTATTGCTGCAGTAAAATACCATACAAATTAACTTAAAGGAGAAAGTGCTTACTTTGGCTCCCAGCTTGAGAGTACAGTCCATTGGTGGGGAAAGCATGGTGGCAGCAGGAGCTTGAGGGAAATGGCCACATTGTATCCTCATTCCAGAAGCTGAGAGTGATGCTCAGCTGGCCTTCTCATTTTTATTCAGTGGAGGACCCCAGACCATGGAATGGTGACACCTACAGTTAAGGTGGGTTTTCTTCCTTCAGTTACCCCAATCTAGATAACCACAGACATGCTCAGAGGTTAGCCTCATCTACACAGTCCCCCTAGGCGATTCTAGATCCTATCATTTTGAGAATGAATATTTACCATTACACTTGTCACCTGGTGCAGGCTGTGCAAACACCTGTGTCAGTGTTAGGGCACATATGCCTGGAGTCCACCCTCACTTGTATCACCAACCAGTTAGAGTCAGGAGATCCTTGACAGAATCTCCTAGGCACTCAATATGCATTTGGTTTCCTGATAATGCCACAGTGGGCCTTTGTCACTATAGCTATGTTTAATTGCTGGCTGTAGCTGTGGACCAAGTTTGGGCTGCAGCTGAATCAGCTGGAGGGTGCAGAGAAACTGCTGCATCCCCGCTAGCTGCTGGGCAGGTGTTTGAGCGTCCAGGCAGAGCAAGTACTGCTGCTGCTTCCTGGTCCATGGAATATACTCTGAAACACTGGGGAGAGGCAGGTGTCTCTCAAAGTTTTAATCCTTTTCCCTCTTCTTCTTGCACCACATAGTACTTTATAATTCTTTCTTTGGGGATCTCCTTCTCTCTCTCTCTCTCTCTGTTTGTTTTCTGTTTGTGTTTGTTTGTTTATTTTTAGGCAAGCTATCCCTGTATAGCCCAGGCTGGACTTGAATTCATAGTCCTCCTCCTTTAGCCTGCTTAGGGATCCTAGGAGAGTGTTACTACACCAGCACTGTTCTGTTAATGTGGGAGGGTCATAGAAATCTGGAGATGGAATTTGGCTTCTACAAAGGAGCACTCTCAGTTGGATGGGGAGCAAACTTTGAAAATGTACATCATCACTTTATGTGACCTCTGCTTAGAAGATTTAGAAGCTATGCCACTAATAAAGAATGCTCAAGATTATTGTGTTACAGGCTGGAGGATAGCTCAGCCGTTAAAGTCTAGGCTCACAACCATAAGTATAAGATTCTTGTGTTAGGCACCATGTACATGACCAGGTTCATACCATTTCCTGTGCTCTCACATTCTTCCCACAGCAGCAGCACCTAAACCTTCCTGGCTTAGGGTTCCTGTCCTTGCCCTGTGGAGAGGGGATGGAACTGGAGACTGGGCTGCTACCCTAGGGAGAAGAATCTACCACACCTCTGTGTGCAGATTCCAGTTCCAAAACAAGCAGAACAGAGTAGATTCGTTTCCTCCTGCTCTGCTCTGATTAGCTTCCTTCTGTGTCCTGCTGGGATTTAGCCATGGCTTGAGGTAGCCCCTCGCTACCTGTTCTTATTACAGAGCTCTCTGACCTGAATGTAACTGGTGTGTAGAGCAGATCCCTGCTGTGGTACTCAGACCCCCAAGCTCTTGTGACAAGTGTCACACATTAGCTGCTGCTTGTTGTGGTTGTGAATCTTACACCCCCCACCCCCAAGTCTGTAGGTTAAAAGGGTTCCAGCTAATGGTACTAGTGGGTGATGGCAGAACTTCAGGAAAGGAACTTTGTGGGAGAAAGCTAGGTAATTAAGGAGATGCCCTCCCAGAGGACATTTCCTTCTCAGCTGCCACAAAGAGGGGTAGCTTCGTTCACCCTACATCCCCGTCCCCCACTGTGATGCTCTACTTCCTATAGGCCTCCAGCCAGCAGCACCAACCACCAATCCCTCCTTGCCCTCTGCTCAGTGACCAGCCATTCTCCCCATCCTGGGTTGGTACCCACTCCACATGGTACCCACTTGCCAGGAGTCCTGAGAGGCCAGGCAGGAACCTAGCTTAGATGCTGGTTCCAGAAAAAGAAAATGTTTTGCTGAGTTTGGGTTTAATGTGCCTGGTAGTTTTAACTTTTTAAAGCAACATGGAAAACTTGAAGCGTGGGAACTCATCTCCCCGGACTGTGCATAGCACCTTTCTCCTCCCATCACCATGTCCTCAGTCCTTCCCTTCTTTGCTCAGTAATAGCTTGTTCAGCCAGTCTGAGTTTTCACTGAGGCATTGTTCTACCTGGGTTCTAATTTTTAAGTTGCTGAGGTTGGGATGGGTTTGGAGGGCACGTGAGACTAACATTCAGGAAGTATGTATCAGCTTGCATCCTTTCCTGAGATGACAATTAGCAGTGGGCACCAGAGAGGCAGAGTGATCAGACAGCAGGAAGGCTGAGGGGTGGGGGGAGCATTATTTGGTGGGACATGCCAGGTACATCTCACTTTGTGTTTCTCCCCAAGCTGCAGGAAGTAGATGTTTTCATATCTGTCTTATAGCTTAGGCATCTGATATCCCAGAATGAACAACATCTGCATCACTCTGTCTGAAACACATGTGTGGTACGGATTAGTCTGTGCTTAACTACCCACTCTGGACTTGGCTTTTGAGGATGCATTCAAAGGATGCATAGGGAATAGAAATAGCTTGACAAAGGTCTATGTGGGAGCAGGAGAACTACCATACTGTGTGTCAGACACTACTTTTTACCCACTCAGAATGATAAGGTCATTGGCATAAGCTAGATACACGGTCTGAAGAACAGATTGCAGTATAAATGACTGTGAGGTTTCATAGCCTAGAGAGGACAGCAAGAAAAGTGGCTTCTAAAATGCAGTGTACATTTTATAAATGATATCTGCTAAAAAACAAAGAAGATCTGAGTTCATGAAGGCTCCCTTGTCATGAGGGCATTCAAATCCATTGCTGTTCCTAAAGAAGCATTATTACTGTAGGTGAGAATGTGTTTGTTCTCTTGAAAGCAATGTGTTATAATCCATGCAAAGGATCAAGGAGCTTTGGAAGAGATTATCTCTGAAACCTGTTAGTGAGCTGAAGAGATGGTTCAGTCAATTAAGTGATTTCCAGTCAAGCATGAGAACCTGCGTTCAATCCCCAGTACCTACATTTTAAAAGCTGGGCTTTTGCGTGTACTTGTAATTCCTGCACTGGGGATGCAGAGACAGAATCTGTGATGCTCCCTGGCCATCCAGCTTAGCATAATTGGCGAACCCCCAGTCCCAGGGAAAGTCTCTGTCTTGGAGTACTAGGTGGATGGCTTCAGAGGATTGATACCAAAGGGTGACTTTGACCTTCACACACATATTCACATAGGTGTGTACGCACTTATACATATAGGAAAACCCCCACATAAACGGTGTTATAAAAGCTCACTGTTAATGGGTCTCTCATATCTTGACAGGTGTCAGCAATGGCTGAAGATGGCAACGAAGAGATCATGTTTATCTGTAAGTGACCCATAGACCTCTCTGGCTAGTATGATGTCATAGAATGCAGATGGGACTGACGCTCCTGCCTAGGCAAAGCTACATCCATTGTTTGTATAGCACAGACATGAGCTTCTTTTGAATCTGTAATTTGCTCATTGCTTTGAGAGCCTGGGTATTCCTTGTCTGCTACAGCGCTGTGGCCTCAGACCACTTCTCTTTAGGACCCCACTAGGGACAGGAGACTGGGTGATCTTAACTCAGGAAGTCTCTGGAGGTTTAGAAATAGTGAAGGGTTAGTACACTCCTAGATCCTGATCTTCCTAACCCTGGAAATGATGTGTGGGGGTTTGAAAGTGCCATAGGCTGGTGCTCCTGGGAAGGGGCTCTTGCTTGGCACTGTGCTCTCGGGAGTACTAAGAGGTGACTCTTGTGACCAGGCCTCCTGTATGTGCTGTACTCTTTATTGTCTTTGTGTCAGCACACATCTCATGAACTCTGCTGCTCACCTTTCCCAGGTTTGTGGTCTTTGGGCACTGTCCCCTCTGACATTCAGTGTCTGTTTACAGGGTGTGAAGACTGTAGCCAGTACCACGACTCAGAGTGTCCTGAACTGGGACCTGTGGTCATGGTCAAGGACTCCTTTGTACTGAGCAGGGCAAGGTGAGTGAGTGCCTAAGCTTCCACAGCAATCCTGTCTAGAAGAGCTCTCTGCCTGTCTGCTGTGGCTAGAGTGCAGAGGTCCCAAGTGTCTACAGAGGCTTGAGGGTCAAAGTGAGAGACTGTGTGTTGGGGGGTGGCCCATCCCCCCAGGGAGACGGACACCTTCCTGCTGGGATGAGTCCTAAGAGTTTCAAAGCATGAGGGTATGTTTCCTTGGTGTAGTCAGGGACCTTGGATCTGGGCTATGCTAGCCTGGACTTCATCGGTTTATGCATTAAACAAAAGTGGACAGACCAGGTAGTAGTAGTGCACATCTTTAGTCTCAGTACTTAGGAGGCAGTGGAAGGCTGATCTCTCTGAGTTTAAGGCCACCCTGGTCTACAGATTGAGTTCCAGGACAGCCAGGGCTGGTACACAGAGAAACCCTGTTGGGAGGGGAGAGGGGACCAAACTATAGGTCTGCCTTTTGGATTTCATCTGTGTTCTGAATCTAAGCCTCTGTGGACAGATACGCACTCTGGACAAAATAGGCTGGGGTAAGGGTTCTGGACAAGTAGTCCAGAGAACAGGTCAAGTAGCTACAGCTACCAGGAAAAACAAACCTTGAAGAGTTCTGAGGCAGCTTAGTAGCCAGGCATTGCTCTTCAGGCCCATGTTCTCCTATGAGGCCTGAGCCTTCAGAAATGTAGGGTCAGGGCCTATAAGCTACCAGTAGCTTGAGACATGGAGAACCTAAGTTACTCCTATGGGGCTTTGATGGTGCCTGATGCTAAACTAATAATGCACAGTGTCTTATTACTATTTCTGTAAATCTTCAACTGGTAACTACCCCCGTTTATTCACCTTTATTTGTGACTTATGTTTTCAATAACATTTTTACCCAAAGTAGAAAGCTGATCAGCTCTTCTGAGTGGGTGAGGTGCCAATTGCCCATCAAAATCTAGCTGAAGACATTAGCAGAGCCAGAGCCCTTTGCCATTGACTCTTCTCTAGGGAGTATGGTCCAGCTCTGCTACCAGACATGTCTCCCACGGGCCCAAGGTTCACCCATGCTGAAGTCCCAGCTCCATGACTTTCTTTTCCAGTATTTTCTTTGACTTTACAGTCTGGCTAATAAAGCCACATCCTCAGTGAAGCTGGTCCAGCCCACCCAGAATGGAGCCTCTTTGCTGGTCTTCAGCCTATACGCAACACTTCACCATGCTCTGTGCCCTCTTTCTCTCCCTTCCTCCATCCTTCTCTACAACCTTGAAGGTCATAACCTTGTCTGCTTCAGTCCTTGTTCCCCAGCCCCCGCACTAGAAAAGTGGGGTCAGCATTGTCTTGTGGGGCTTTAAATGTGTCCCTTAGTGTATGGGCTCTGGGCCCTCACAAGCACAGCCCTAGTTTTGTTCCCATTTACAGGGAGATCTTCAATTCTGCTCCCTGACAAAGTGTACCTTTAGAGCATGATGGGGGCTTGTAGGCATTGCACTGCTCTGATCATTGGAAAAGGTGGCAGGACCTCTTTGAAACTTCTGCTTTCAGGTCCTCCCTCCCCTCTAACCTGGAGATCAGACGCCTGGATGGCGGGGCTGAAGGTGTGTTTGCAGTAACCCAGCTAGTCAAGCGCACACAATTTGGTCCTTTCGAGTCCAGGAGGGTCGCCAAGTGGGAGAAGGAATCTGCATTTCCTCTGAAGGTAAAAGCTGCATGGGCAGAGGCTTCATGGCCCCTTCAGAAACTGGGGCTTCATGACTCCTGTTGGGGATGGGATGAGGGCCACTGAGCAGTGATGATTTGTAAATGCTGGAGAAGTCTTTTCTTCACTTCAGTATGCCATACACCTCAGAGTGTGAGGGTTCAGGCAGTGCCTACTAATGTGTGGGTCTTTAAGGAGTACAGTTAAGAACAAACAGGAGCCGACCCCATGTTGGTGTAACTCCTCTCCCTCCCCTAGCAGGTTCTGTGGCTGCAGCATAGCCATGATCTCTGTAGCTTTCTGCACCCGTGTGGCAATCTCACTCATCTGTGTGAGTTGCAGGAAACTCTCAGAGACTGAGTGATAGCATGGGGCTTGGCAGCTGCACAGAGCACATCTGCCTGAGGGAAGAATAGATATTTCTAACTTAGATATAACACCAAGAAAAACAAAGTAGATATCACTTACAGGGATGGCTGAGGATCTAAAGTCAACCCCGGAAAACCTTCTGAGACTGAAGAGGTTCACACATGTGGCATACATTCAGAAATAGTTGGGACATAAACAAATGAGGGCTGAGTTGCTCCCCCAGCAGCCCTAGGGACAGTGTGCTTATCTTTGAGACCCGAAAGAGGCAGCCGCCAGCCTTAGGTGTTCTAGCCTCAGAGTTTGGCACTCTTGGGATATTGAGCTTATAGGACAGACTTCAGCCAAAGAGGAAAGACAAATACCTAATGACAGATACTTACAGAAGGAAAAGTATAAGGACAGCAGAAAGAAATGTTCTATGTTATGGTATGATGGTAAAGGTCTAAATCTGAGCACAGAAAGGCAGGACTTAATGTCTGCCCTCAGGGGACCCAGGTTATAGGTACACACAGGTGTCCCCACTAGAGAAAGTCCTTCATGCCTGTTTGACTTCTCTTCATCTCCTCAATTCTAAAGGTTATTTTCAGGTATCAATTTGTTCTCAGTTCTGAGTACCTGTGTGTCCCAAGGAAGCCCTGGGCCCTGAGAGGAGGTGGAAATGTGCCTTTCACTCCCACTAGAGGTCACTGGGCACCTGGTGGCCTCACAGTTTGTCCCCACATTTCTGAGGGCCACACACTTACAGGGGTCTGTCTGTTCGGAAGAGCTTGTCAGTGGGGCAGGGTCCTGAGGAATCAGTCATCATTCCACAGATAGAGAACAGACCCTAAACCTGTGCTAACTCAAACCAAAAGAAACTAAAGGCTCTTCCTGCCCTGCTCTCAATTAACTCTGAAGCTGTACTGATGTTCTGCAGACCAGAGACAGCTCACCTGGACTGAAGAACTCTGCTGATGCCATGCTTGGAGCAGAACAGGAGAGTTCCAATATCTGGATACCCACCTGAGCCATGAGGAGAACTCATGTGTTCCATTCCCAATAAAGCTGGGAGAAAAGCTCATTGTTGTTATACTGAACAGGAGGGGAGCTCAGGGTTCCCATGATTCCTAGAGAGGGGAGCTCAGGGTCCCCATGATGCCTAGAGAGGAGAACCCAGGGTCCCCGTGGTGCCTAGAGAGGGGAGTCCAGGGTTCCCATGATGCCTAGAGGGGGGAACCCCGGGTCCCCTCAGTGTCTGCACAGGAGCAGAGTTCAGGTCCCCACCTGGGTCACAAACAGTACTCGATATTCCAATGATGAGGGACCTGTTGCATGTCTTCAACTTCCTCTTTCCTGTGACCAGCCTGGCCCATGTAAGCCGCAGAATCTTTCTCTAATCTCCTATCTATGGAAACCAGTCCTATCAGAAGCAGTGTGATCTCCCCCATGTCCCATGCCACACTGATAGACTGGTCAGTAACCAGGCTGTGGCCCTCCCCTCAGGTATTCCAGAAGGATGGGCATCCTGTGTGCTTCGACACTTCCAACGAGGATGACTGCAATTGGATGATGTTGGTGCGGCCAGCACTAGAGCCTGGGCACCAGAGACCTGACAGCCTACCAGCATGGCAGTGATGTATATTTCACCACCTCAAGGGATATCCCTGCAGGCACTGAACTTCGTGTGTGGTATGCTGCATTTTATGCCAAGAAGATGGACAAGCCCATGCTGAAGCAGGCCTGCTCTAGCATTCAGGGTACACCCTGTTTCTTCACTACGGTTGGGCCTCTTGCCAGGGATGCTAATGAAGGTGCCAGCAGCTGAGATGGCAGAGGTGGGATGGAGCCAGTGCAGTGCTCGTCCCGATGCCTGGGCCTATGCGGTGACAGACAGTGCTCACCCAAATCTTGGGACACTTGCTAGTGAGAGATGGTGCCAGTTTGAGGCACTTGGGTATGATACAGGTTGGCACTTGCTCTGGCCTCGGGGCTTCTGCGGTGGCTATGCTGATGCTATGAGGAAGCAGTTTATTCTTGTGAGCACAGAGGTCCAAGGATACGCCAAATCACAGTATAGAATGTGAGGCCCAGGACAGGCTAAGTGATAGAGTAGAACAGTCGTTCTCAGCCTTTCTAATGCTTCACTTCTTCATGTCGTGACCCCTAACCGTAGAATTGGTTTTGTTGCTGCTTCATAACTATAATTTTGCTGCTGTTATGAATCATAATGTAAATATCTGTGTTTTTGGGTTGGTCTTAGGCAACCCCTGTAGAAGGGTTGTTCAACCCCTCCCCCCCACACACAAAGGGTCTGTGACCCATTGATTGAGAAATGCTGGTGCAGAAGGTGAGAGAACCAGGGGAAGGCTGAGTGACAGTATATAAGGTGAAGCCTAGGGTCAGGCCAAGTGACGGTGTACAAGGAGCGGCCACATCAGGATGCAGAAGGTGGGGGAACAGGCCTGGAACAACAGATCTGGCCGCTGTCCTGCCAGTGTGAGTGTGCCAGTGCTGCCACAGTGTGCCGGGTAGCAGCTCCTCCCCAAATCTGGTTCATGCACATGTGTATGTGTGTGCCCGGGTAAACGTGTGGTGTGTCTGAACAGATGCCTTGGTATGCGCATGTGGATGTTTTAAGCTGCAGAGCACATGCTCTTGTGTAGTAACAGACACGTGGAGTATCTTTGTGTGTATGTAGATGTGTGTTTGCAGATACACAAATGTGTGCATTTGTTAGCATGTATGCAGTACACATTGTACACATTTTGTATTCTTATAGATTTATAGGTTTGTGTATGTGTTAGAGTGTATGAATGCATGGGACTGTATATGTATTCATGTATACGCAATCGTGCAGAAGTGTACGTGTGTATAAAGATACACAGGTATATATATACCCAAGTGTGTTACAGATGCATAGGATTATACATGTGTTAGTGTATGTAGATACGTGCAAGAGTATACATGTATGTACAGATACACAGATATGTACCTAGTTAGTATATGTGAAGATTTATAGGTATGTGCCTGTGTGTGCTCAGATGTACAGATATGTGTATATGCTTGTCGGTATGTACAAATATATAGGATTGTGCATGTGTATACATATGCATAGATATATGTATGTGTTTGTGTCCTGATATATATGCATTCAAGAAATGTAGTTGTGCATGGAGGAATCATTGCAGTGAGCCACCAGGTTGAAGATCTCCGGATGGAGAATCAGTCCTTGCCTTGTTAACCTGGGTCCTGGGCATCTCTCAGGGCAGCAGCCTTTCTCATTGTTGTCACAAAGAGTTCACATCATCAAAATGGGATAGTAACTCTGCTTCTGACCCCCAGGTATAGTGACTTCTCATGAAAATGGTTTCTTTCTATGCCAAGTATAATGTGACAGAAAGGCTTCGTGGGTCAGTTCCTAACATTTTGCAAAGATCTCACAAGTGGAGGTTGGTAAATCAGAGGACTCTGGCCTGTCCTATGTTTCTAGTCAGTTGCAGTTTTGATGAATGGAAGAGCCTAGATGCATGTCCTGGGGCCAGCCTCATAAAGCAGCACAAAATAGGGATTCAAACACAGGTACTGCTTCTCCCAGCTCTGGAGCCTAGAAACACTTCACTGTGTCTTGGGACAACTTGTAAGTGCAGGTCACTGGCTGCTGTCAATCAGATGGCTAGCTGGAGTCTTCATGTCTTTCTATCTATGGAGCACTTGCCTGGCCCTCTCAGGCTGGCTGCTGCTGGCATATGCTTCCCTGGGCTTCCCCACTGGGAGTACTAACCAGCAGATTTCTAGATAATGACAAAGAAGAGTTCAGACATTGGGTGGGACATTGAGGATGTAGTCCCTACCTGCCAGCTTTTTGTTACCCTTTTCTATCTTTGATTTCAGTCTGACAGGTTCCAAATTACATATGCTTCTTCCCTAGCCATGATGGTCTGCATTCTGCATTCTCATCTCTTGTTTGTGTTCTTAGCACTCGCTTGGGGTACAGGGAGATGGGATGTGCTCTTTCTGGTGCATGGTGGGTATATAGCTGCAGATTTGGGAGACTATCTAAACTCAGGTACTTTCCCTGAGTGGCCTCTAGAGTGTTGAGTGATGGTCTGGATATGACAGGCAAGAATGGTAGCTGTAGGCTGGCCCCACAGACAAACTGGATCCTGAGACATGCCGAGTACAGGTCCCAGGAGGATGCCTGTGACTTTGAAAAAGAGCCTACAGTGCCTACCTGCATTGCCAAGGTCAGTCTGTATTCCTTGAGCCCCTGTTCTTGTCCCTAAGTTCCTGTGTGTCAGTATTAGAGGACTAGATGCACCATCCAGGTGGCAGCTGCCTGCCCCAGGTGGGGATATTTTTAATTGAACAGTTTTAAAACTCACTCCTGCCCAGGTTCCAGGCTCCACTGCCAGACAACAGTTACAAGGTACAACTCTTACCACAAAAATCTCCATAGGATATGTTGGGCCAGCGCCACAGCCATTCCAGTCTCAGAAACACTGTGAGATTGCTGTTTTGGGCCCCACCATACCATTAAGTGATTTAAATATGAGTCTCTGTGTGTGTGTGTGTGTGTGTGTGTGTGTGTGTGTGTGTGTGTTGGTGTTATTGTTGTTACAGGTAGAATACAGGTAAAGCATTCTACTCCTGAGCTACACACACACACACACACACACACACACACACCCTTTAAAACAATAACAACAGCAAAAATACCTTTGAGACAGTGCCTCACTAAATGGCCAGGTTGTCATTGAACTTGTTCTGTGAACAGGGTGGGGGCCTTGGACTTGGTCATCTTGTTCCGCATACTAAGTAGCTGGTATGACAAGTCTGCACAACCAGGCCAGGTCAGGTATGGGTCCTGAAGGCTTGTGGTCCCACAGGGCTGGTGACTGGGGGTTAGTGACGGAGCTGGCCCTGTGGTAGTAGCAGGGTTACCACATCTTCTCAGTTTTATCACCTGTAAAATGGGAATGAATTTGATCAGTGTGTGTGAAACTGAAGACAGTGCCTAGAATACAAGTGCCCATGAGTCTGTGGGCATCTCTGCCCTTGTCATCTTCACCTAGGGAACAGGCAATGCTTGGCTGTAGTGACTAACCCTTCTGTCTTGTGTCTTGCAGCTGTGGGCACCCCTGAGCCCAGTGTCCCTACAGAGCCTGAGCGTGGCCAATGGGTGTGTAAGGTGTGCTCCAGTACCTTCCCTGGAGCTTCAGCTCCTGAATGGTAAGGTAAAAGTGGCAAATGGGGGTTACTCGAGGTGGGCAGACGGTTGGGCTGAGCCTTTCTGGCTGTCTGTCTGTCCGTCCGTCTGTCTTTTTTGTTGTTCTTGTTCATGTTTTTGGGTGTTTAGTGTTTGTTTGTTTGTTTTGTTTTTTAAAATTATTTTTATTTTATGTACATTGGGGTTTTGCCTGCATGTATGAAGTTGTCAGATCCCCTGAAATGAGAGCTACAGACAGTTGTAAGCTGCCATGTGGATGCTAGAAATTGAACTTGGGTCCTCTAGAAAAGCAGCGAGTGCTCTTAACTGCTGAGCTATCTCTCCAGCCGTGTGGTGAGCTTTTTTATCCATGTCCATGGTTGTCAGGGTGTCCCAGACTTTGTATTGTCTGCCCCATGGCCCACAGTGAGCTGCTGCTAAGAGCTCCTCCCTTGACCTGACCCTCCCTACTGTCTTGCTGACCAAGCTCTGGATGTGGTGGACACAAGCAAGGGCCAAAGACCACCATAACTTACCTCTTATAATCCTGTCTAGTTTCTGTATCACAATCCTTCCCCTGTCTAGTGACAGGGCTGACCCTATGTAGTAGCAGGGTTACCACATCTGCTCAGCATTCTCATCTGTAAAATGGGGATGAACTGGTAAGTGTGTGTGACACTGAGGACAGTTTCAGAGTATCCTATTACCTCAGGCTCCCTTACTAATTGAAGATGGCCAGGGAAAAATTGACTCTGTCTCCTAATTACCTAGTTATACTGTATCCTAGGAGCCTCTTTGGTGGACAGTAGAGGAAGATGCCAGTCATGTAAGCTACCAAGAAGCTAGGTATGAATGCTGAGACCTTTATCACTTATGGAACATGAACATGTTTGGGGGGCCAAACCGGGAAGAGGCCACTGATTTGCCAGTTCAAGGATGCGACAGAGACAGCTGGGTTCTGCTCTTGTAACCTGAGCAAGTCTGTGATTGGAATGTTCTGGAATTTATGAGACAGTTCTTTCTAGGCAGATTTTAGCAACAGAAAGGCTAATGTGAACATTTCTGGGAGACATTTTAGGCAGGGCTAGTTCTTCTCCTAAGGATTGTGGCTGTCTGTTCCTATGTTCCTGGGCTATCCTCCTAATCTTGGCCTTAACACTTTTGCCCTCTGCCTGGGGAAATTCACCTGTGTTCATCATCACAGATAGAAACATAGAGCAGCTGCTAGTTCTTCCTTCTTCTTACCTCCTCTTCTTTATATTTACTTTTATGTGTATGATTGTTTTGCCTACATGTACATGTGTGCAGTGCCCATGGAGGCCAGGAGACAGCACTAGATCCCTGGGAACTGAAGGTTGTGAGTGATCATGTAGGTGCTGAGACATGAACCTTGATCTCTAGAATTGCAGCAAGAACTCTTAGCCACTGAGGCATCTCTCCAGCCTCATCTGCTGCTGCCAGGTTTCTTAAGAGTGCCGGGTTTGTGAAAAAACATACCCCTTAGACGAGGGAGGGCACGGCCCATCTATAGAAACCATGGTGGGGGTGGCTTCACATAAGATATGGTCACTTAACTCCAATCAAGAAAGGCTATTTGGTTTGTTGGGTAGTTTTCCTTGGTAACTAGTGTTAGTTGAGGAAAAAGATTCCCTTTACTTTGGTAGTACAGCTAGGCCAGTGTTGCCAGGGAGTCAAGGGGCTCTTCTTTCTTCTGCAACCCTTGTGTGGGAGTTTGGTAGGTAACTTGATAGTTGAGGACCTAGGTACAAAACTGATTTAAAAAAAAAAAAAAAAGAAGAAGAAGAAGAGGAGAGTACAGAGCTGGGTCTTTGTGAAACTGAGCTGCAGGGCAGGGGTGCCTTTTGTCCCCCACAGACTGGCTTTGAGGACCATCTCAGAGCCAAGTGATAATGGCTGTGGTACACAAATCTATGAAGAACAGGCTTTGTTGGGTAATACTTTGTCCAGTAGGACACTGTTAATCCATGATTCCTTGTCTTAGTCATGATCACACAGAGCCTTGTCTGAGAGGCTTACCTCGAACGAAAGGGTATGGCTTTCTTGATTAGGCGCTAGCCTATGGTGTGCAGCTAAGACACTCTTTCAACCATGTTACTGCCATCGAAAATAATGCACAGAATGCCAAATTGGTCGTTTTATTTCTGCTAATGCCTAGTGTACTGTATGCCCCTAGCAAACACCAGAAATAAAATGATTGAGGATAGCCTTCTGTGCAGTACTTTCAGTGGCAGTAACATAGTTGAGAAAGTGTCTGCCTTGCCTATAGTTGCCTAGTTTCCAAACCAGACGAGTCCTTTGAACTTGAATTTACTTCATGCATTTATTCCTGATTGAGCATAGACCATACATGACTGCGGCCAGGTAAGGGCCAGTATGTGCCTTTTAAAGTCAGACCCACCACTTAGAGCACCAAGCAACCAACTGAGGTTGTTGGACAGCATGGAAAGCACAGGTTGTTGTCCTTGACCTTTCACCTGATGCTGTCATTTCCTATGTCCCCTTAGGGAACCCTGCTTCTCTCCCAGGAGGCCACTTAGAAGTGTCTGATTAAACATGAGGCAACAGTGAATGTATTGGCCTTGGTGCCCTCCTGGAATTCTACTCCATTTAAATGCAAAGACAAAGAAAGGGAAAGTGGAGAGCATTGAGCAAGGTTGTGTTTGCAGCAGCATTAACTGAGAAACTGAAGCCAGCAATGGGATACTCAAGAAACTGGCTGCTCCTGCAGAGCTTGGGAAGTGTTGGGAGCATGGGAGGAGAGGACAGGGAAGCACAAACTGGTGGCCTGCTTAGAGCCCTGGCCTTCTGATCTGCCCAAACCCTGCCCTGGCCTCACCCAGCTACATCTCTGCTTCTGTCAGCAGAATGTTGGGTCCCTTGGGAGAGACTTGAGGCGGAGGACCCCAAGGTGCTGGAAGAAAGCTGAATGTGCTCAAGAGACTAAACAACTTGTCTAAGGAATCTGAAAGCACCCCTCCCCCCCCAACCCTTCAAGCTAAGTTCTCACTAGGGTAAGAGATGGCAAGTGTGAGAGATAGCATTGTGGCACTGCATCCTTCAGTTAAGAGCAGCCATTGTTGAAGAAATCAAGACAGTAGATGACTGAAAATGAAAGCTGTGGTAGCAGATGTAAAATTGATGGGAGAGCAGCCAAAAACACTGGGAGAATTTTCCATACAGAGGATCATATGGAGGACACAAACAGAAGAGAAACAGAAAGTGGAAGATGATCTGAGGCTCTGCAGGTGGCTAGCAGTGTTCTGTAGGGAAAGGAGAGAGGCACTAAGAATCAGTTAGTGGACTGGGCATGTAGTTCAGCTGATAGAATGATTGTCTGCCATCATAAGCTCTGGGGTCAATCCCCAGCACCCCCAAAACTGAGCATGGGAGCACATGCCTGTAATCCCAGTCTTCAAGAGGCAAAGGCAGGAGTTAAAAGTTATCCTCAACTACACAGTAAGTTTGAGTGTGCCTGTCTCAAAAACAAGCCAGATGGATAGATAACAAGGAAACACTAAAGGATGCCGGTTTACAACCTAGAAGGGCCCAACAGGCTACCAGTATGATGAATCCACAGAGATGCACCTGTGCCATTATGGGAACTAATCATAAGACGCAGAGGAAGAAAAAAAAAAAAAGTGTTAGAGGGGAAGACATTAGAAACAAGGGCACTATTTAGACAGAACGACAGACTTAGCCATCATATTCTTCACTGTCAGCAACCTAGTGCTCTTAACTGCTGGGCATTTATTTACCGATTCTGAGACAGGGTCTCACCTTGAACCTGAACTCTTGTTCTTCTGCTTTAACATGAGTTCTGGGATTACAGGCATGTAACATCACACCTGTTTATGCAGTGCTGGGCATCAGACCCAGGGCTTAGTGTGATCCAGGCAGACACTCAGCAGGCCGCACTTATCCCTAGCTCTTGCTATCCCTTTTATTTCCTCTCCTTATTTTGGACCTTGGACCTGAAGAGTCACAGCTCCATCTACTGTGGATGGCTCTGTGACTGTGTCTAACACATTGCTTCCCTCGGCTGTCTATTCTCTTTGAGAGCTCTGCATATCGATCTACTTGAGACCATTTTCTAGTGTTATGCCCAGATCTTCTGCCCTCCTTGTCATTTGTCCATTTTGGAGGATTTCTGTTTAAGAGATTCCTTTTTTCTTAATGTCTAAGTCATGTTTTTAATTTGTATCTTAGTTTTATAAAAGGTTTCTTTGCTTACTTTTCTTACTTTTTTGCTGTTTTTCAGTTATCTTAGCTGTTTTTCAAAAATCTCTACTCTTTACTTAGTATGCCTGCCCCCTCCACTCCAGTTTGCCCTTAGCTTGTGCTGTGATCTTGGAATTCCAGTCTTCCGAGTTTTTATGTCAGCTGATACCCTAACAGTTGCCAAGCTTTCTGGGGTGTGGTGGGTCACAGCTTTGTGTTCTGTTGCTTTGATGATGTGCTTAGCAAGAATTCTTCCCTCTTTCCTGATCCATTGTGTGCTTTCTCCCATAGCCTGGGGAAGTGTTGGTACAGGGTGCTTGTTGTTTTTTTTTTTTGTTTTTTTTTTTTCCTTTTCTTCTTCTTTCCTGAGCTTCATAGTTGAGGTTTCATTTCTCACTAGGACATGAAGGGGTTTGCTGATTTGTTTTAGCTTGACTGGTATATATTTTTGTCATATACCCCCACGGGTCTTTAGTTCTTTATGGGAGTCATTTTATACCACCTGCTCTTCCTCTCTAAAACCTTAGAAGAAGACAATGGTTGGCTTAGCAGGCAAAGGTTCTTACTTCCAAGCCTGACCACCTGAGTTCAAACCCTGGGACCCACGTGGTGGAAGGAGAAGATGAACTCCTACAAGTTGTCCTCTGATCTCCACTTGTACACCATGGCCCAAGCACACCTGCACAAACAATAAATAAATAAGCATGAAAGTAAATGAATGATAAGCCCATTGCGGAGAACAGCTTTCTTTCTGATTCCCCGGGTCACTGAACCCAGAGGAATCTTGACACAAACCAGGCTCTATTGATCGGTTCAGAACCTAAGCCCTGTGTAAACTTCAGTCTCTGTTGTGCCAGTACCTGAGCCTAGTGTAGGATGAATCCATGTCTCCTACCCAGATCCCATGTAAATTTGAATCTATGTTGCTCTGTGCCTAGATCCAGAGTAGACCCAAGACTGTCTCTCAGTCCCCACGATGACTTATGAAGCTGTTTTTACCTAGGAGACCCCAGAGCCTCCAGTTTCACTCTTGTGCGTCCTTCCCTTAGGTTTTAAGTTCCTTCTGTGTGATTGGCAGAGTCTTGTTTGCTTTCCCTTAATGCTGCTCAGCTTGTATTTTTTCAGGGCGTGTGTTCTGTTTTATCTCACCTTCCCACTCATTTTCAGCCAATGGGCTCAGTGTAAGCTTGCTCTGCTAGGTGCCAGGTCATGTTAGCTTTCCCTCACAGGCCTGCTCCTTGGGGCCACCCACTTAGACAGAGTCTCTAATGAGAGACAAACCAGGAACAGTGGCTACTCAGCTTGGTAGTGGTGCTGAATCGACTCACATTTGCAGGAGGAGGAACCAGCTCCAGCACAGTCTTGCTTCTGTCACCTGTGTGCTTCGTCCTGTCACCTGGTGCCCTGTCACCTAGCCACATTTGCCCACTACCTCCCAAGCTTGCCACTCCGTGTGCCACCCTGCCTTTGCTGCCAACATCTGTCTCCACTATCTTTTCCTGGGTGGTCTTAGAGATTTCCAGCTATAAATAAGCAAAACCATTTTGCTTTCTTACAGGGTTTATAAAGAAATGTTTAGCTGAGCAGTGGTGGCACACACCTTTAATCCCTGCACTTCGGAGACAGAGACAGGTGGATCTCTGAGTTTGAGACCAAACTGGGCTACAAAGTGAAGTGTAGAACAGCCAGGAATACACAGAGAAGCCTTGTCTCAAAAACAAATAAAAAAAGAAAGAAAGAAAAATGTTTACTGTGGGTGCCTTACCTAGTAGTTCTCTGGAGGTGGTTCAGTCTTAGTGTGTCACTGTCTGTGGCAAAGTTAGAAAATAAAGACCGTCAAGGAAGCAGGTCCAGGTTGCCCTATTCAATCAAGTCAAACTGGAGCTGCACCAGCATTCTGCAGATGAGCATGCTTACTTCTGGGTTTACAGACTGCCCCATGGTAACATCACACCCTGCCTTGTTTCATTTACTTCTAAGCATAGTTCCAGGATGGGGGATGTGACTGGGGGTGGGGGGCAAACATGCTTTCCTGGCATGCAGGAAGCCCTGGGTTTGAGCCCTACTCAAAGTCTAGTTTTAGTACTTGAAGGTGGAGGAAGAAGGATCAGAAGCTGAGGCTAGTCTGTAACACAATTTAAGCTGATCAGCCCCGTTTGAAAGTTCAGAATCTGGAATGAATCCACCATGATCCAGAACCATCTGGTCTCCAACATGTCAGATAAGGGAAACTCTGTCTGAAGCTATATGTATTTGGTGGACCCATTTCTTTTTAAAAAACAGTGAAGATAAATTTTATTTACCTGTGTGGGGGGCACACTCAGCAAATGTAACAAAGAAAGTAGGGAAGGTGGTGAGCGGCAGGTGCCCAGTTCCTACTGTGACATCAGCAGCTCTTCTCTTGCAGAGCATCTCTTGGGCCACCTGGAGCAAGCCAAAAGCCTTCCTGCAGGTGGCCAGCAGCATGAGACAGCCTCTGAGAAGGAGCCTGAGCACCCAGGAGGGAGACTCCCACAGCAGCTGAGAGCAAGAGTATCCAGAGTGTTGTGGCCACCAAAGAGCCAAAGAAAAAGCCTCGAAGGGGGGAGGAAACCCAAAGCATCCAAGGTTGAGCAGCCTCTGGTCATTATCAAAGAGAAGGAGCCCTCAGGTGAGAAGCTGATGGGGTGGGTATGTGCCATGGTGGGAGGTATGTTCCTTATCTCTTAATTTTCCAGGTGACCATCTTGGCAGGAAAGGTTCATGAGGTAGAGGCTTATTTCCTCTCCAGTCCCTCAATCAGTTCTTAAGAGTCTGATTATCTTGCAGAATCTTCCACACCAGAGTGTTCAGACCACAGATTTTAAATTGTCTCATCGGGACTGGACCTCTCAGTCTGGTTGAATTTGTTTGTGGTCACCCCCCCCCCCATACTTTGTTTCCTGGCAGTCTTGCTATCGCTGACTTCAAGCTCAATATGTAGCGCAGGGTAATTTTGAACTCTGGATCCCTACGCACTTAGCCTCTTGAGGAACTGGGATGCCATACCTCTACCACCATGCCTGGCTTGGGTCTATGTGCTCCACTATTTCAGGTGTGTGTCTTGTTCATGCCATGCTTGTCAGTCACACCTCTTCTGTTTACCCAGCAGCACTTAGTCCATCATGTGAGTTCCCAGTATTTGTTGTCCACTGCTTATGGGTGGTCTTGGCCCTGGCTGGTGTGTGTGTGTGTTATACAAAAGCCAGAGGATTTTTTTGTAGTTCCTTTTCACCTCTAAAAGGACTTCAGGGATGGAATTTAGGGGTCTGGCTTGCACAGTAGGTATCTTTACCACTTAAAAGTTCAGTCTCTTGGGCTGGAGAGGTGGTTTAGAGGTTAAGAGCACTGGCTGTGCTTACAGAGGTCCTTAGTTCCATTTCCAGCAACCACATAGTGGCTCACAACCATCTATAATAAGATCTGGTGCCCTCTTCTGGCAGGCAGGCATACATGCGGGCAGAACACTGTATACTTAATAAATAAGTAAATCTTTAAAAAAAAAAAAAAATCAGTCTCTATTAAAATCTCTTTAAAAATTCAGCCTCTGGACTGTGGGAGCTGTCAAATCAAAATTAAGTTAAATACTTTCTTACTTCAAGAGGGAACAACCAGGGCACAATCATAATCTGAACAAAGCAAAACTAAATTCCAACAGTGTAAATAACTCAATGTTCAATCTGTGGTTCACTGACTCTTCTGGACTCCTCAAAGGACTTGAGTAATTTTCTCTGGCTCTCCCCTCTGTAGCACACACAGCTTGTCTTCCAGGTTCCAGCAGCCTCCACGCCATGACTGTTGCTGTTCTTGCATCTCCAGTATGCTGGGTCTCTTGCTGCAACTGGGCCTCATTTGCATCAATAGCCTCCCCTAAGCTCTCTTCATGTTGCCAAACCTCATCTTCATTCCTGACCTCTTCAGTCCTGGGCTTCAACCACTACTGAGTCTGCACCAGAATAACACACAGAGACAGTTATTTATTAATTATGAATCTGTTGGCTGGCTACTAGCGTTTCTTATTGGCTACCAATCTAAGTGTTTCTACGTGGTCTTATCTTCTCGTGGAGAGGATCTGTACCTCTTCTGTCATCTCCTATATCTTGACTCTTACCTATTACATCTCCCAGAATCCTCCTTATCTCCTAGTCCCGGCTATCTTGCTTTCCTATAGGCCAATAGGGCTTTATTCATTAACCAATAAGAGAAACATATTTACAGAATGGCATCTCCCACCAACCAATGACCTCTCCTGGTCTCTCACAGAGCCAAGTCTTAGCTGTTCTCCATGACTCCTTCATATCTTCAAAACCAGTACCACTTCAAAACCAGTGACTCTTACACTACCCAAGTTTAGCTGATATCAGAAGGTACAACCTTGCCTATCTCTGAAACACACCTTCTGTGTGCTGACTCTGAGAGAACACTTTCCAGATTTCACACCAGTGATTCTGGTCTCTTCTTACTCACCACTAATTTCTTTGTTGTAGCTGACTACCATCAATTGTCCCAGTAAAGCAAAGGTTTTACTTCAATGATTCTGGTGTCTTGTTTATTATAGATGATTCTTGAACCACACGTTCCCAACTCAAAATAGCAAATAGTCCTGATAAAATCTTTAAGGGACTCTCAGACTTCCTTCTGGAACTTCACAAGCCAGGCCTCCATCCTCTGTATTACTCTCAACGTTCTTCCAAGCTCCCACAGAAAAGCTCACCAATCTTTGAATATTCAATGGCTTTTCTAGCTTAAAGTAACAAAGTCCTTCCATAATCCTCCCCCAATAACATGGTCAGGTCATGGTCAGTAAATAACCCCATGATCCCGATGTCAGTTTCTGTCCTATTTAGGGTTACTATTGCTGTGACGAAATACCATGACCAAAGTGACTTGGGAAGGAAAGGGCTTGTTTGGCTTATACTTCCATATCATTGCCAATCATTGGAGGAAGTCAGGACAGGAACTTAAACAGGGCAGGAACCTGGAGGCAGGAGTTGATGCAGAGCCCATAGAGTAGCTTGTTAGCTTGCTGTATTATCAAACCCAAGACCACCAGCCCAGGAAGGGCACCACTCACAATGGACTGGGCCCTCCCTCATCAATCACTACTTAAGAAAATATGGAGGCATTTTTTTCAATTGAGGATTCTCCTTTCAGATTATCCTAGCTTGTGTCAAGTTGACAAGACACTAGCTAGCACGACACTTGAGCCATTTCACAGGCTTGAGCTTGTTCTTTGTGCAAAACCCGCAGCTGAGTTTGAAGGGATCCATTCTGTAGCATGTACATGTCTCTGGAAAGCCATTGTCTCTGTGGTCCTCATGTAACCCCTGTCCTAGCTGTGTGGCCGCTCTGATGCTAGGTCCACCTCACATTCAGGACAAGGTATAGTGCTTAGATGTCTACCCCTCCTGTCTCTGTTACTGGCACTGAATGCTCTTTCGTCTTGCCATTGTGGAAATGAGAAACAAGCTGGAAATTAAAGAGAATAGAAGAGCAATTCTTATAGAACAGTCTCCACTTTCCTGTTTCCTACTCTCTGTCCAGTGCCTGTTCTCTGAACCATGTGGAAATATCTGCACATGAGCAGGAGTGGTTTGAGCTCCCTGTGGGACTGGCCTGCCTCTATAGACAGGAAGGGACAGAAGGAACTACTTTCTGGCTGTCACTTGCAGTTGGTGATAGTAGGTGAAACAATAGAAACCAGAGCTCCAGTTATCATCAGCAAGGCTTCTGCCAAGCAACTGATGGGAGTAGATGCAGAAACCCACAAGCTAAGTATATAATGGGTTGAGAGAGCCCAACTTGGAAAGTTCCATTGGGTCCCTCCTGTTGGTATTCAGGTAACCCTGAGGAAGAGGGGAGGAAGAATTGTAGGAGCTAGAGGGGACGAGGACACCAGGAAAACACAGCCCAAAGAATCAGCTGAGCACCACGGAAACTGAGCATGCGGTTACATGGCTAGAATTATAGCGCTTGGGAGGTAGAAGGATCAGATGTCCAAGGTCATCCTTGACTACATAGTAAGTTTGAGGCCAGTCCTGGCTACATGAGACCCTATTTCAAGCAACAACAACAAAAGCCACGGTAGTTGGAATTTTCTTCTGTATAACCATCCTGTGTGTCACTTTATCCTATTTCTGACATGGCCCTGAATAGAATATTTATTCACCTTTGAATAGCCTCAAGATGGCTCTGTCAGAGCTCATCTAATAAGCTTCAAGATCTGGCTGCATACCTGTCTGCTGTATATTAATAGTGTCCTGGGTAGGGTCAGGAGAGACTGATGTGATGCTTAGGCTTTACAAGGCTTGGCATATGACTTTGGTTTGCATTGAAAACATACTATTTATGTATAGATATACATTTGAATCCTAAAATTTCTACTTTTATCCCTGTTGCATCCACACTCAGGATGTGCTCCCAGGGGCAGTTCTTCTCCTGGATTTGTCCCAGTTTGTCCCCTACACTAGTGATGATGCTTTTGTCATACCGTTTGCACAGAGCACGTGGCAGAGATCATTACTGAAGTCCCCCCAGATGAGCCTGTGAGTGCAACACCAGATGAACGGATAATGGAACTAGTCTTGGGGAAGCTTGCCACCCCCACAAATGAAGTCAGCTCAGTGCCAAAGTAAGTCCTGCTTGTGTGTGGCTGGTGCTTGGGGACAGAGCACAGGGAGTGACTAATTGGTACTGAAGAGAAGCACCTCCCACCTCTAATCACCACAGCAGAGCTAGGTTTCATATTTTCTGGCCAGGAGTTTCATAGTTTCGTAGTTCAATCACTGTGAAAACTTTTTCCTCAACTTTATCGTACATAACAGAAAATTTGCCTTCACAACTCTTTTAAAGGACACAGCACAGAGACCCTATGGCTATCCATCTCCCAAGTATTTTATCTACCCAAACTGAAACTGCCCCAAGTGCCCACCATTCTACTTTCTGTCTGCATTCATTTCTAGTTTATGTTCCCCACATCAGGAGGGCACACAGTACTTGCCTTCTATGAATAGCGTATTTTACTCAGCACGTCCTCCTATGTCATAGTGCGTATCCAAGTCTCCTCTGTGAGGCTGACTGTTGCTTTACTGATGCATATACCTGCTTTGTCCTCTCCCCATGGGAGCTCCTGGGGGCTTTACCCCAGCTGTGTAAGCAGTGCTGCTATGGTTTAGCAGTTGCTTGTGTTTGGATTTTAGTCAGTTTCACACCTTGCTCTGCTTTCTTTTTGGTGAGCAAGGGAAAGAAATGTTTATGCCACGGTTACGATTCCCTGGTGAGTTTTTGCCCTGAAGTTGACTCAGCTGCTGGTGTTTTCTATGCCCTTTGGAGTTGGCAGAATTCACCTGATGAACCTGTGAAAATGTGGACATGTTTATTATTTCTTTCCTGTCTTACTGCCCAGAGGATTTCAAGCACTCACCAGAAAAAGCACACTTGGGAGGAGGAAGAAATGTTTTAGAAGTCAGGTGCAGAGTCAACATAAAGCAGAGTAGAGTTGAGACCAAGTGAGGGGCGAGAGCCACAGACAGGGCTACCTTGCTTGGGACACAAATGGAGCTCAGGCTTCCTGATAGCCAGGCTGAAGCAGGTAAACTGCACAGCTGTTAGATGGCACTGGGAGCGGGTAGCATCAAGTTCTGCCTTCCTTCTCCTTTCCTCGTGGACCAAGTGTGGCCGGGAAATATGGCCAAGGGACTTTCCAGGTGACTATGATCAGAAACTTCCACTCTGAGGACCCAGCCACCACCTCTCTTTGACTAGCTATCCATTTCCTGGGCAGGTTCACACATCATCAAAGCAGCACCATTGCCCTCAAGAGGGGCTTGGTTCTGTCCAGCAGACATGGCGTCCGGCGGAAGCTCGTACGGCAGCTGGGTGAGCATAAACGAATCCATCAGTGTGGCACCTGCAGCAAGGTCTTCCAGAACAGCAGCAACCTGAGCCGGCACGTGCGCTCGCACGGTGAGTGCGCGCACGGTGAGTGCCTGCCCAGCCCACAGGGCAGGGCCAGGAAAGTGTATGCCCATTGCTGTGTCCTTGCTGCAGAGCTGCTGCAAGTGGTATTGCTGTGGCCACCACTGCCCTTCAGCGTCAGGGGCACCCAGCCCAGGCAGAGCCTCATGTTTCAGAGATGAGTGCAGCTTGCTGAGAAAGGCCAAAGCAGTGAATCTGCCTTCTGTTGGCTGGTTCCTTAGGTGACAAGCTGTTTAAATGTGAGGAATGTTCGAAACTGTTCAGCCGTAAGGAAAGTCTAAAGCAACATGTCTCCTATAAGCACAGCCGGAATGAGGTAAGTAGACACTCAGGCAAGTGGCTGACCATGTGTTTCTTAGAGGAGGAACCATGGTAGAGGAGAACTCTCAGTCTCCGGAGGGAAATCCCCCCTCCCCTGACAATGCATTCTGAGCCCAGCTTAGGCCAATGCTCACAGAAGCAGTTGGGAGAGCATAGGTGGCTGGCAGTTGGGGTCACTTACCTGAGTGTGGGGATCTCTTTCTCAGGCAGTTGGACAGTAAGAACTGTACACACCTGGGGGAGGGGGCACATGTGTTGAGGTCGTCATGCAGTCTTCCTTGCTGACAGTGTGCCCCTTTGAGCAGGTGGATGGTGAGTACCGCTATCGCTGTGGCAGCTGTGGAAAGACCTTCCGCATGGAGAGTGCACTGGAGTTTCACAACTGTAGGACAGGTGAGACCTTGCCCCCGGCCTCCTGCCCTGCGTGTTAGGAGGAAAGGTCCTCTGAGAAGACAGCTGCCTTGGCATCTTCCTAATGCCTCAAGGAATGTGAGGAATAAAACTGTTCAGCCATCAGAGAAGACTAAAGCAACTTTCCTTTTGTCAGGAAGGGATGGGTTGTCTCATGTCAGTTATGCATTCTCAGACCCTGTCTGAGGCCACACTGATTCAAGACCTTCATCCTTGCAGACAGGGTGAGCAATGGTGTTGGGTTTGTTCTATAAATGTGTGAGAGAGAGGAAATGCAGCGGCAAGGCTTAAGATGGGAAAGCCTTTCCTCCCACTGTTAGCCTCCTGCAACTGTGTACCCTGTTGGCACCCAGACAGGGATTCTGTTGCCACTTGGCCCAGGTTGTTACATCCTGAGCCTGATTCCATATGCCACTCTCCAAAAGGAAAGTGGGAGCCATGTTTGTATGAGGCCAGAAGCTGCTGTGTTTTGAGCTGTCTGTGCTGGGGAGGCAGCTGTGGTTGTGGAGCCCAGGGTGCTCTCAGGCACTGCCTCTTGGGCCAATGTATCGTTGGCAAATGTAAGCAAGTAGTCAGCAAGTAGGCCGAGGGGTGGGAACTCCCTGAGGCCTGGATGCCCCCTGCTCTAGAAAGGGAGCCCTATGTCCACTAGTTTCCAGGCATTGACCATGCGGCCAAATCACCAGAGGAAGTGTAGAAAGACGGTCCCCAGTGCCTTTCACGTTCTCCCCCTTTCTAGGACTCAGAAAATGAGGCAGTGGTAATTATCTTAGAGACTTACAGAGTCAGCCGGTGACACTCTGCACATCTATGGTCATGCATCTGTCCATGCTTTTGCTCACTTGTAGGTATCAGAGTCTTTGCATTTTTTCCGTGTCTGGCAGGTTTCTTCTGTCCTCATTATGGTACCTTGCTCACTGTGACAAGGCTGTTCTGAAGAGCAGGCCAGGAAGGTTCTGGAGGATGCCTGTCAAGTGATATGTACCACCTGGGGGAAAACCAGCATTGGTAGCCTGTGCCCTCCACCTTCCCTGTCTTAGTGTGCCTGTAAGAAGATGGGCACAGTCCTAGTTGTTCCCATTTGGTGCAGCCTCGGGCATGCTTTTCGTTAACTGTTCCTCAAGGAGATGCAGAGCGAGGTGACAACAACCCCATCTTGATGTCAGAGTTGCATTAGGAACTGAAAAGCACTTGTTCCCATTTGAGATTTAATGGTTTCTCTAAAGGATTGGGACTGAAAATGAAGAAGCACTTGTTGTGTGTTGGTTACAACTGTCAAACCAGAAACTTTGTCCTGCTGGGTAGTAATGGCAGTGATGACCTACTCTGTAATACAGCCAAATGAGAAAGAGGGTTAAATCATATGACTGACATTTCACCTTGGGAAGCGAGTCGCACAGTAGGATTGCCAGGAGCAGGTCCAGATCTCCTGATACTTACCTAGAACTTCTGGTCCATGCCTTTGTAAGAGGAGCCAGCCTGCTGTGGGGGGAGCTATAGCTAGGCCACCGCTTCCTGTGCTGCGCTACCCTGTCCCCAGGTGTGGTGCCTACTAAGGCCTTGGTTCCCTCTTTCACAGCTCCCTGCTCAGAGTCCAGGCACACAGCCCTGCCTTGTGTCTTTGTCCCCCTGGCAGGAAGAGAAAAAGATGACTGATTTTCTTCAAGTTTAGTTGGGTTGATCTCTAGCTGGCTACACATAGAATCTCCTGAGTGGAACTAGAGACTTCCTGCAGCCATGGGACCTCACTTTAAATCCTGCTAGTAGACCTCAACTTCAAGGGGCATTGGCTTCTCAGCCACACCTTGGTTATCACAGCTGACTGAGGGGTCGAGGTTAGAATCTAGTGGAGTATATGGAGTCCAGGGATGTAACACCCCACTGGGTCTAGGGAACTTCCAAGCAGAATGACTTGCTCAGATGTCAACAATGAATGCCTGACAAGTGAGGTCCCAAGCTATCTGTAGAGACTTCTCTCCACCCACAAGAGGACCAGTGGTGGATGTCTGATGAGCAATACTATGTAGACTAAGGGCTTTATAGGAAAACATTTGCTGAATCTAGAGGTGTTCTGACCTAGGGGCTGTTGCTCCTGAAAGAAGTAATGCCACATTTGTTACCTGCTATCATATACATCTACATCCATGATACAGGGAAGGCCAAGTGATTTTGAGAACTGGTCCACAAAGAAGCAAGGTACCCAATTGTGGGGCAGGGACTGCAGACACCAAGCAGAGGGAACAGGGGCAAATGGTAGCGTAAACTTCCAAAGGCAAGAACTACAACTTGCCTGACTGCCTTTCAGAGGTACTTGAAGTAGGGACAGGGATGCAGGAATGCTGACTTCTTACAATGTGAGCATGTGTGTTTATGTGCTGTGTTGAATAGGGATGGAGATGGTATGAATGCTGTGTGTGTGTATGTGTATGCATACATGTGCATGTGTATTTGTGGGGTATGTGTTGAATGAATGGGGAATATGTGCTTGTGTTGTTGAGTGAGTATGAAGTGTGTGTTCACTGAAAGGAGGCCTAGGCCCACGGCAGTTCTTCTGGAAGGTAGAGAAGTTGGAGGTGTGACTATAGGGGATGCTATAAAAGGTAATCCAGAAGCAAAGAGGCAGGCCAGCCAGTGGCAGTGTGCTGGAGAAGCAGGAGAGCATGCTGAGGACACAAGGAGGCCACTTCTGGGTCTGAGGGAGCTTGTAGTATGTACAGGTAGAGGGAAAGGAGCCTAGCGAGCTGTTCAGGCAGCGTTACCCAGTGAGCAGAGTTGGCACACCAGTGTATGTTTATATGTCTAGCCGAGCACACTCAGCTGATGAGCTCTGAGCCACAGAGCCCTGCTGGTCTCCTGCTTTGACACGTCTTTCCACCCTGCTGAGGCACACATGCTGGAGCCTGGTCAGGGGTGATTTACCGCACATTGTATGTTTGTTTACTCTCTGGACAGATGACAAGACGTTCCAATGTGAGATGTGTTTCAGATTCTTCTCCACCAACAGCAACCTCTCCAAACACAAGAAGAAACATGGGGACAAGAAGTTTGCCTGTGAGGTCTGCAGTAAGATGTTCTACCGCAAGGATGTCATGCTGGACCACCAGAGGCGGCACCTGGATGGTGAGCCTGGGACCTGAGATGCCTTCCTTCTGACCTGGTGACCCTCTTCCCAATCCCAGGGGTCATAGGATGGCGTTAACAGCGCCATGCGCAGAGGAAAGTGCTAGGAGCAGGGGGAACAAATCAGCTGGACTGCTTTGGGGTTGACTGTTAGGCAGTTATTTGAAGTATTCCTTTAGAGAGGCTTTTAATACTGTGAAGAATGCATTTAGTGTGGTAGAGTATAAGAAAAGCCAATATGGTGTCGTATATGCAGCAGACTCAGCCATGTAAACAGAGTGGAGTGTGCTGGTGGGTAGGGGGCCGTCAGTCTACATAGTAAACTAGGTCAGAGAAAGACCCAGCAGAGTCAGCTCTCTCTGCACATATGAGGCAGCAGCAAGGGTAGAATGAGGACAGCGGTTAATGTCAGTATTCTAATTAAGGTTATCCTTATTTTCCCCACTAAGAATCAAACTCCTTGAAACCACCATTTACAGAATGAATTCAGGCTATGTAGAAAGCATAACCGCCAAATATATGTGCATGAGTTTGTGAAAACAAGACCAGGTCACAAAGTTCCTGCACTTTGCTTTCCCCCGACCTTTGGTTCCCTATTGGTTCATAAAGACCTACAGCATGGTCCCATGAGATTCTGAGGAGTATACTCTGGGCTCCACCAAGCCTCTGAGAACCATGGCAAATCATTACACCTTAGTTTTCCTGCTCATAAAGTGGTGGTAATAATTGTTTCTCTTGAGGTCAATGCCATAGTTGGACTTGACCTGGCCATGAGATTCCTTCAGACCCAACACAGAGCAGTTTCTTAGAAACAAGGATGCTCTGGGCTCTGCTGGAAGTCACTGCTTTCTGTGATGAACCTAGCTGGACTAGGTGTACCACTCACATTTGTCATTTGTTTGGTTAGATGGAACTGTTTGGTTGAGGATGGAGTTGTTGTTTTTGATTTTTCAAGATAGGGTTTCTCTGTGTAACAGTTTCGGCTGTCCTGACCAGGTTCAGGGTTAGACCACTACCACATGGCCAGATGAGTCTTGCTATATTGCCCATGAACTCAAACTAACCCTAACCCCTCCCACCCCCATCAGCCTCTTACATTTCTGGTACCACAATACTTTGAGCATAGTTCCCAGGCAGTTCTGGGATCTGTCCTGTACCATGTGGCCTCATACTTCCTGTCTGGTCTGGGTTTTCAGGTGTGCGGAGAGTGAAGAGAGAAGACTTGGAGGCCAGTGGGGAAAGCCTGGTTCGTTACAAGAAGGAACCTTCTGGATGCCCAGTGTGTGGCAAGGTAATATTCTGTAGTTACCGTTGGTATTGGATGGCAAGTCCCCACTCTCTAAACTCAAGTTCAGAGCTGCAAACAGTGAACATTGTCCAGGAAACTTGTAGGTATCTCCAGATAGCTGTGAATGCAGCCTAATGCATAATCGTACATTTAAGGCATAACACATGTCCTAGTTAAGTGTTGGTTGCTGTGGTAAACTGACCAAAAGCAACTTGAAGAGGAAAGAGTTATTTATAGTCCATCATGGAGGGAGGTCAGAGTAGGAACTCAATTAGGAACTAGAGCAGAAGCCATAAATGAGTACTGCTTACTGACTTGCTCTCCATGTCTTGCTCAGCTTGCTTTCTTATAGCACCCATAACTACCAACCCAGGGGTGGCACTGCCCACAATGAGCTAGTCTTTCATCAGTAGTTATCAAGAAAACGCCCCCACAGACTTGCCTACAGGTCAGGTTGATGAGGTATTTCTCAACTGATGTTTTCTTCTCAGAGCTGACTCTAGCTTATGCCAAATTGACCAGAAAACTAAGCAGTACCAAGTGGTTTCTTTTTTGACTTTCAGTTCTACTGTGCAGTTCTTAAGTATGAACTTTGTAGACAGTAACCATATTTCAGTGTCAAAAGGTTAGCACCTGCTAGAGCAGGAGTGTTCAGGGACTACCAATATACATCATTTGTTTTTAATTGAAGTGTCTCTCAGGTTTGCACATTTGGCATTTTGGTCTCTGCCACCCGAAATGGGTTTCCAATAAATCTGTGAGAATTTTTCTTTTTCTTTTTTTCTTTTTTCTTTTTTTTTTTTTTTTTTTTTTTTTTTTTTTTGTGCCTTATGCGTGTTTGTACCTTGTCTTCATATCCAAATTGAAGAGGCAAGATGCCCTGGGGCTTTATGCTGTCCATGCTGGCCACTCCTGCTCAGGGGCCAGGTAGTATTTTCTAAGTTAGGGGTAGCCCACCCCATGGTGATCAAGGTTAGGTTGTAGATGCTAACTAAGTATTCTTGTCTGGATAGCCTGTGCTGTTTGCAGGTGTCCCCATATGATCTACCCTGGCCGTGGTCATGTCTATGGTGTAGGCATCTGGAGCTCCCAGCCCCTGGCCTGGCTACCGCATACACATTATCCCATTCTTCACTCATGAACACCTGTTCTTAACTGGAAATGCCATTGCTTGTTGATTAGACTCAACTCTGATAACTCAGGTAACTGGAGGTACTAGCTGTATCCCCAGAGGACTAGCAGTCATGTCTCTTACCACACAGAGCACATACCTGCTGGGATACAGGGTCTAGAAAGGGTTCTCTATGCAAATGTGTACTCTTTGTGTGTGATCTAGGCGGGGTTACTGCTGAGCCTGTCAAAGCTACACAGGGAGCTACTGACATAGAGTAGCATTGACACCTGGGCAACACCACACTGGGAAACCCATTCCCACATGGCTGGCCGCTCCTGACTGTGATCATGTTGCAGCACTGATCCAGTGATGCTTTTAAGGGGAAATAGAAAGTTCTGCTTTCATGATATTCCCTGGCTTCTTTGAGCCCACAGAGCAAGCCAAAGCCTATGGATCAGCAGAGCAGTGAAGCCATGTGGGGTCTTTGAACTTAAACTGTGGGTTTGGGGGCAGATGGTACAGGGACAGGGAGGTGGAGCCCATGGCAATAAACAAGTAGGTCCCAGGGCACCTCATCTGAGGAAAGGCCTGCCATTGGATGCTCTATGATCAATGGGGCTCCTGGGCCCCTGGTGATGGTTGTATATCTGCCTTGTAGACCCCATGTTCCCAGCCCCAGCTCAGGGTTGGCTGTTACATGGCTCTCGGAAGACTAGTGTGGATGCTTGAGTGAACCTGCTGCATCCATCCCTCTAGGCTGGAAATGGAAAGCAACATGAAATGGTACTCAAACTGAGTTGAGTGTCTTCTTTTATATCTACATTGTAAAAATTGCAGGTGTATCTGCATGGCTCCATAGTAGGCTGTGCACCAGTGAGCTGTTTAACTCAGTGCAAGCACTCTGCTGTGCTCTCGTTGCAGTTGGAGACTGGAGACAGGGTGTCCTGTATTGTGGTGTGAGTGGGTATCTAAATCACCATAAGTTTAGCCAGATGGTGGTGGCACACATCTTTTAATCCCAGCACTTGGGATGCAGAGAAAGGTGGATCTTTGAGTTTGAGGCCAGCCTGATCTACAGAGCAAGTTCCAGGGCAGCCAGGGTGGTTACAGAGAGAAGCCCTATCTCAAAGGGAGGGAGGGAAGGAGAGAGGGAGGGAAAGGAAGAACCATAAGTCTAGAAGAACTTGCTAGATGTTCTAGGCTTGGTAATAGCTTATCTGGTAGGCCACAGGGATTGGCTCCTGCGTATATCCAATAGCCTCCCCTCACTGTACTGGCTCTCTGTCCCCAGGTGTTCTCTTGCCGGAGCAACATGAACAAGCATCTGCTGACCCACGGTGACAAGAAATACACCTGTGAGATCTGTGGGCGCAAGTTCTTCCGAGTGGACGTACTCAGGGACCACATCCACGTCCACTTCAAGGTGCAGGTCCCATGCGGGAGACACTCAGTGACCTGGCCTCGCCAGTGTTTGTGTTAGCTTTTATGCTACAAGGACGAGGCACTCACAACATACTGCACTTCTCAGTTGTGGTGTTGGGAAATTAAGAGTCTGTGCAGGGATTCCTCATTCATACATCACCTTCTTACCGTGTCCTCTCATGGTACCCCACTGTCAGACCTTGTCACTCCCCAAAGGGTCTACTTCCTACTCCCTCACACTATCGCCTCAGGTAAAGTCTTAACGTGTGAACACTGGTGTTCAGATTGCTGCCGTGTCCTTCCGTAGTTGTTGGCATAACCACCGGAGACTCTTCATACAGACTCCCACTATCATACCTGCCCAAACAGAGAGTCTTTCTGACCTGGGCCTTTCCCAGAAGAATGCGTGTAAGGAGGGTGCACTCTGCTGCCTCCCTGCCTTTAGGGAAAAGAGTTGTGCTAGAGCCCTAGGGTAGAGAAGACTGGGGATGAGGACAGGTGAAAGAAGCAGCTCTCCGAGTCAAAGGCCCAGTGCAAAGTAGAATGTAGTCCAGAGCAGTGGTGCAGCAGCCCAGGGTGTCCTCCAGGACTCTACCTAAGTGGGATTTTGCTAGTCAGATAGCATAATGACCCTGACAGCTGCTAAGTACCTGTACCACAGGATGACCAAGGCCAGTGCCATTCAGAGAGACATAGATATAGTTCACTAGGCAAACAATTGATTCCCCAAAAGTACTGACCAAGGCCCCAGTGCATTGCAATAAAGGCTGGGATTGTGACCGTCCTTCAGGACATTGCACTAATGGATGACCACCAGCGGGAGGAGTTCATCGGCAAGATCGGGATCTCCTCGGAGGAGAATGATGACAACTCTGATGAGAGTGCGGACTCTGAGCCACACAAATACAGCTGCAAGAGGTGCCAGGTACTCAACAGCCCACTGTAAGCACAGCTGCAGGGGAGGAGTTTGTGACCATGGAGCTGTGGGGAACCTACAGCACTGCTTTGTCCATGTCACTAAAGGTTGTCCCGTGTCACTTGGACTTAGGGATGGCAGCCTTGGGCCTCACACCCATCACAGCCCATTGCGGCTTGGTGTGCACAAAGTGAAGCACTGACTGGGAGGGGCCGTGTCCTGGGAACTGACCTAAGTAGCCTCACTGGCCTCAGACGGGGGATGCCTTGCCCCAACCAGCCTGAAGCTGGTCCATGCTATACAAGACAGGGTGCATGCTTTCAGGAAGGACAGTTGATTCCAAGCAGCTCATGACCTGAGTTCCCAGCAGCCTGTCTTCTGTAAGCGGCATGCTTCTGTCTCATCGTTGCCATCCCCCTTCCCCGTCATGAGTAACTGACCTTCCCGTGTAACAGAGATGCCCAGAGATGGCAGTGCTTCAGCAGCCTCCACCCTGTGTGCTTACAGCTCACCTTCGGCCGTGGGAAGGAGTATCTGAAGCACATCATGGAGGTACACAAGGAGAAGGGTCATGGCTGCAGCATCTGCCACCGGCGCTTTGCACTCAAGGCCACCTACCATGCCCACATGGTCATCCACCGAGAGAACCTGCCTGACCCCAATGTGCAGAAGTAAGACTCCAGGGCTGTGACCAAGAGGGGGACTCTTGCAAAGCCACAGTGCTTAGCCTGGCAAGTCATAATCACTGGGTCATCATATGCCAGATATTTGGGGCACCTGGCTTCCTAGGCCTCATTTCTCACCCTAATCTACTTTACAAGCCAGCATAGCCTTTCCACTGTAGCTAGGTTTTGTTAATACTGCTCCATGTCAAAGGTCAGCCCATAGCCAGGGCTATGTAGTGAGCAACTAGATGACTGGATCCATCTCCTAGAGCTGCCGAGACCAAGTACCTCACACCTCAGAGTCCTGGAGCCTGGGGTCTCATATTAAGTATCTTGGGGTTGGCTGCTCCTAAACTCTCCTTGACTAGCACATGGCATCTTCTGTGCCTCATAGGCTCAGCCTTCTGTACATGTCTGCCTCTTATCTCCTTTCCTTAAGGCCTGGAGTCACCATAATGGCCCGGTTTACCTTGATCTGCCCTGTCAATGCCTGTCTCCACATTCAGCCAGCCACATTCTGAGCTGGGGCTTTAACAACAATTAGGTAGACACAATTCAGTGTGTAAAGCTGACTTCAGACAACCCATCTGAGCCACATACATTCAAGCTACTTGCCTTGCCTCCATTGATAAAAGGAGCTTTCACACATGCCCATCACAGCAGAGCAGACCCTCAGCAGACAAAGATTTCACAGTGGATGAGTCTCTAATGGGCCTCCTGAGGCCAGTAGGTTTGTCTCTACTTTCAGGTACATTCATCCCTGTGAGATCTGTGGGCGGATCTTCAACAGCATCGGGAACCTGGAACGCCACAAACTCATCCACACAGGTAATATGCTCCTGCAGTGATGTGTGATGCCAGCTCACCTGTGCAGCAGCAGGATTCCTACCTGCATCACTCTCCCTGGGTCCATGTACAGACAGCCACACCCTGACTCCCACACTGCATCCCCATCTCTCTAGCTTTTATCCTGGCCTCCCCCTGCTACCTGCAGCACATCTCTTTCCACCCACCTGTGTCCACGCCAGGTTCTCAGGGCCTTCTCATGCCAAGAATTCCCCACTGGAACATGTTGAAAAGGCAGCCCACAGTGCCATTGTGCTTCTAGCAGAGACCTCTTTCTGAGACCTCTTGCTGGCTAGAGCTTTCAGGCACTGCTGTGTTTGTTTACAGGTGTGAAAAGCCATGCCTGTGAGCAGTGTGGGAAGTCCTTTGCCAGGAAAGACATGCTAAAAGAACACATGCGTGTGCACGACAACATCCGAGAGTACCTGTGTGCTGAGTGCGGGAAAGGTGAGTGTGTGCTTGGAGGCCCAGGAGGTCCCTCTGAGCCACAGGGTATCCCTGGAGCCATGGGAAATCTCAGGTTACTAGAGCATGCATCCAGCTTGCTTATGATCACTAAAATTGTAGACCTAAACCTAGACATAATCTGTGCCCACGACAGTGGAGTGGCTGCTAGGAATCATGAGTCTTCTTGGGAAAGGGGGTCAGGGTCCCAGGCACAGGAAACCGTCTTTCTCAAAATTATATCATGTACCACAAAATTATCCATAAGATAACTCTATAGCCTATAAAAAAAAAAAAAAAAAAAAAAAAAAAAAAAAGCTGGATGTTTCAAGTTCTGTTATTTGAGACAGGGCCATGTAGCCCAAGCTGACCTCCTGCTTGATGTGTAACCAAGGATGACCTTGCATACAACCTCTCTCCCCAAGCCCCTTCCTGCTGGCTCTGCCTATCTCTCCCTTCTCTTTCCGCATACTATGTGGGTTCTCTCATCCCCCAGTCTCACTTAGAACAGAATCCTGTGAAGCTAGAGGGCTGTGTCTAGCGTACACCCTGGTCTCTGATGCCTGGTACATAAATTGTAAGAGCATTGCAGTTATGAATAGATGTTGGACCTTCAAGGGTGAGATTTGTACCCACTGACTTCAGTCCTTTGCAAGGCAGACAGCGATACCGGGTGACACTGTTTTGAACAGAGCCTAGATGTGATGGAGGCAGGGCCGGAGAGGGATCAAGAACAAGCCAGTTGCCTAAAGAATAGTCTTCAGGGTAGCCAAGCTTTGGCTGGATCTGTCATTACCTGTGGTTTTTGTCCCTGGGCAGTTATAGTGGGGTGACGCTTTTAATTGGAGGGTTTGGGAAGAGGGGTAAATTAAGGTAAAATTGTTCTCCACAGTCAGAAAGGCCTGGCACTTTACCCAGCCAGGGACTGACAGCTGGGAGACTCGGGGTGAGATTCTTGTGCCCCCTGCTGTCTCTGATTTGTCCAGCCCTGCGGCTCAGATGGGTTGTCTGAAGCCAGCTTTCCACTGATAGGTGAAGATGAGTAGTGACTAAACGGGGCTGGGTGTGCTATTGTCCAGGTGAGGCTGGAGATGAGAGTGAACTCTGACCCCACTGCTCCCACCCAGCGTGGTACCACTGCTGGTCTGTGCACTGGGAAGGGAGCTGTGACTAGTACTGCTGCGGCCTGCCCTGATGTACTTACTGTGCCAGTGCCACCACCACTCACCCAGCTGGACCTCGGCTGGGTGAGGATGCTTCACCCTTTCCTCACCTTCCGGTTGAAGTCACGCATTGGATTGTTTCAATGCCTGAGATTGGCAGCAATAAGTTAAAAGTAGTGGTCTGACATGATGCTGTGATGGGTAGAGGTGCTTGGATGTAGGCATAATGACCTGAGTTTGATCCCTGCATTACTTACAGGGTGACAAGAACTGACTCTGGAGAGTTGCCCTCTGACCTTGTATGTTCCTACACTCATTTTCTCTGTGTGTCTTTCACACTCACACACACACACACACACACACACTTTTTTACAGAATGGCTTTTCTTTTTATTTAAGACAGGGTTTCTTCATGTAGCTCTGGCTGTCCTGGAACTTGCTCTTTAGACCAAGCTGACCTTAAACTCACAGAGATCCTCCTGCCTCTGCCTCGTGAGTGCTAGAATTAAAAGTGTGTGCCACCACCACCCAGCGAGAATGGCATTTTTAAAAATAATTCATTGAATGTAGATTTGGTGTCATCAAGACAGATTAAAAAGCCCTAGTCGTCCTGTACATCTCACTGCATCATCTTAGGAGCTGTTGTTGGCACACTGCCATCTTAATGTCACAATAAATCTCTAGTGACCTCCTGAGGTGTTAACTCTGTGAGTTGTTCATCTAGTGGAGTAGCAGCACCCTCTGCGGTGAGGCCACAGCCTATTTCTCCAAGCCAGTTCTGTGTCTGTGGGAGTTGTGCCCACTGGATTTAGATGGGTGCTTCATGGGTGTGGGATGGGACACAAATGTCATGGGGCAAGTTCTGGGGAGTCTGGCACTCATTCGGATCTGCGTCCTGTAGGCATGAAGACCAAGCATGCGCTGCGCCACCACATGAAGCTGCACAAGGGCATCAAGGAGTATGAGTGCAAAGAATGTCACCGCAAGTTTGCCCAGAAAGTGAACATGCTCAAGCACTACAAGCGGCACACAGGTGTGTCCTGGCCCAGCTCTGCCAAGTCTGCAAAACCAAATGGCCCCAGTGTGAGTGGTAAAGGTCTGTGCCAGGCACCTTTTTATGAGTTTGCCAGTGTCTTTGGCTGGACCCCTGAAAATTATAGCCACTTACTGGGGTGCCTCATGTCTGCAGAGGATCACAAACCCATCTTACCACCAGTCACCAGTGTGAGATCTTTTTTTTTTTTTTTCACATCTCTCTGGGTGTTTGTTGTTGTTATTTTGGTTTGGTTTGGTTTTAGTTTTCAAAATAGGCTTTCACTGTGTAGCCCTGGCTGTTCTAGAACTTACTCTATAGACCATGCTGGCTAGAACTCACTGAGATACACCTGCTTCCCCTGTGGTGGGAGAAAAGGCATGAGCCACCACTACCAGCATGTTTTTTACTTTTAATAATAGCCATTATAACTACGGTGAGATGGATTTTCACTGGAGTTTTGATGGTAGTGATCATTTTCCATATATTTGTGTCTATTCTGATCATTACTGGTTTTTGTAGCTTGCATTGCTTGTTTCTAAAGTTTTGACTCATTATGCTTTGTTCAAATAAACCTTCTGTCAGGTAACTGGCTGACAGATGTCTTCCTCATTCTGTTGTTTCTGATCTGTGAGCTTTTTCCTTTGCTCTGGAAAAGTCTCATGGTTTGATGTATAGTTTTGTTTTTGTTTCCTGGACTTCAGTGTTCATCTCAAATAGCCATCACTGTACCAATGTCTCGTATTTAATCTCTGACCCATTGTAAGTTGGGTTTTGTAGAGAAAAGTTTGAAGTTTCTGAATGTAAACATCCAGTTTTCCTGGCACCTTTGTTGAGGTTCAGTTGACTATACACATGTGTGACTTTATTTTAGGGTCTGTTCTGTGGCTGTGTGAGTTTTGTACCATTATGGTTTTGTACCTGTGACTCTGGTAGTGTCTTGAAACCAGGTACTGGGACCTGCAGCTCTTTTTGTCTCAGGTCACTTCTGCTGTCTGCCAGGCTTCTGCACAAACTTCAAGGTTGCTTTTCTGCTTCTATGAAGAAGCCATTGGTGTATTTCACTGAATCCGTAAACCACTTTGTGTTGACATTTTAACAGTATTCATTAAGCTAGTCAGTGGTGGCTCATGTCTTTAATCTTGGGAGGCAGAGCAGGCAGATCTCTGTGAGTTCCAGGCCTGCCTGGAGCACTCTAATGCTCCTGAGGCACATGATGGACAGATGGACAGCTCCTCTTTGTTGGAAGTCCTTGTGGCAGTGCCATGGACTGGACCCTTCATCGGGTGTTTGACCACTTTCAATTTAGTATACCTGAAGGGATGCTCTTGTGAATTTGATGGATAATTTGCTGTAATTTTTTTTTTTTAAAGCAGGCCAGTATAAATGCCTAAATACTAACATGTTCTTTCACTAACCCAGCATCTTGATTGTATCTTTTTCCCAGTGTTGACACCTTGTTGTACTAATTATTCTGGTAAAAGTGTGTAGTTCATGTAGGTGCCAGGAGTCCCCGCCACATTTTTCAGATCTTCAGGTCTAAGCTTGAAAGAGTTTAGAAGTCTTAACTTGGTAAATTTATGATGAATCCAGTGTACACCAATGAGAGATTGCATACCTTTTGTCACAATTTGTTGTGTATCTGGAGACTGAACTACTGAGCACAGAATCCTGTCCTGAATATGGAAATTATTGTTTTTAGAAGCATCTGCTGAAAGACTAACCTGAACTTTCCTACTGACTCTCGGGATTTTTTTTTTTTTTTTTTTTTTTCTGTACAAAATGACAGGCTTCATAACATTTTCCTACATATAAATGGTGTATGTTTTCATGATTTCTTCCCCAGCAGATAAATGTTGGTGTGTGTGTGTGTTTCTCCCCTCCTCCCCCAGAAGCTGGCCTTGCACTCACTTTGTAGCTCAAGATGACCTGGAACTCCTGGATCCTCCTATCTCTGCTGTCTGAGTGCTAGATTACAGGGGTGCGCTGCCACACCTGGTTTATGCAGTACACAAGGTCAGACCCAGGGCTTTGTGCATGCCAGATGAGCACTCTGCTCACTGAGCTATACATCCTCAGCCTTCAGTTCTTTGCATGTGAATTTTTGTGTGATGTAATTCTAATTCTCTATTGGTTCAGAAGATCTTAGCGGAATCTTCAGGATTTCCCACATGGAGACATGCTGTGAACAAATAGGGATGATTTGACTTCCACTCTTCCTGCATGCTTGTTTTTGTTCCTCTCTTGCCTAATGGCTGTGCTAAAACATGAGGTGCCATCTTGACTACAAGCATGGGAACCAACGCCTTGTCTCCTTTTAGACTGCAATAAAGTTTGCTTGAGTGCCTCCCTTGTTGCACAATGCTGGCTCTAGGTTTGCCATTCATAACTCATGCTGAGGTATGACCCTTCTTACCTGGGTTGTTAACATTTTGAAGGGACATTTTATTTTATCAAATGCTTTTTCTGCACTTAATTGAGATGATCATCAAAGTCTATATCCACTGATATTTTGGTCCCTCATTCTGTTGATGTGCCACATCACATTTGCCCATTTGCATACATCAAATCATCCTTGCATCCTGGGATGGATTGTGTTTTATCTTGCTAATGCTATGGATGTGCTGGTAGATAGTGGTGGTGGTGGAGGGGAATCCCCTGGCACTTTGTGTGACCACAGCAGCTCTGCTGTCTCTCAAGGAAACATTCCCAATCTTGCCTTGGGTCCTGACTTTCTCTTGCTGTTTAATCTCTTACAGCATGTCTCATAAGCTACCCAAGGCCTTTTGAGGCTAATTAGGAGTATAAGTGAATTACCCTTAGAGAAACTGTTGCTGTCTCCACCCCTGGGCTCTCTTCTTTACATCTGTGTTCTTGGGCTTTCCCAAATCTCTTCATTTTTAAAATTACAAAGTGTCATATAAAGGGCTAAATTTTTGAGGCCACGATTTTCTGGGTAAACTTGGGAATACTGATTTTTTTTTTTTTTAACTTTCTTCTGACAATTTACTATTCTCCTGGGGTGCTACAAATTCTGAAGCAGAGATGTCCTTTGCGTATACTTAAAACTCACTAAGCATGTGAATTGAACATGACTTTTCCTGCAGGAATTAAAGATTTTATGTGTGAATTGTGTGGAAAGACATTCAGTGAGAGGAACACAATGGAGACACACAAGCTCATCCACACAGGTAACCCAAGGATGGTTCAGGATGTCCAAGCTCTGTTTCATAAACCCTTGTAGAATAGGACCCCCTTGGTTTAATGCAGCCCTGCTGTACCTTTCCAGAGTCTGTCCTTCAAGGACAAAAGTCAGTTATTCCTGCTAGTCTTGGGCAGTGTTATCCAAGTGGTCTGACAAGGTGATGGCTCCCTAGAGGAGCAGAGGGGATGATGGATGCCTGGCTTGGGGGGTAACTGAAGCATTAGTGGCTCTCTGCTGACTTGCGTTTTTCTTTTCTTATGTGTGTGAGAAGTAGGCAAACAGTGGACCTGTTCCGTGTGTGACAAGAAGTATGTCACGGAGTACATGCTGCAGAAACATGTCCAGCTCACCCATGACAAGGTAGAAGCACAGAGCTGCCAGCTGTGTGGCACCAAGGTGTCCACCCGGGCCTCCATGAGCAGACATATGCGGCGCAAGCACCCTGAGGTTAGCCTGGGGGGAGCTCATTCCATCTCTCCGTAGCATGGCCTGGCCGCACTGTGGGTTTGGGGTGCCTGCTCTGCTCTGAGATCCTTTGTCGTGATGCACTGTGAGTTTAAGAGTGAGCCCTGGTCTTATGTCTGAACTATACCATCTGCTTTGTTTTTTTTTTTTTTTTTTGTTCTTCTTCCTGAGACAGGATCATGTGTAGCCCAGACTGTCCTAGAACTCACTATGTATCTGAGGATGACTTTGAAATTATAATCCTTCTACCACTTCTCAGAGTGCTGGATTGCAGGCATGCATCACCACATCTGGTTTTATGTGGTGCTGAACCTTGAACACAGGGCTTCATGCATGCTAGGCAAGCACTCAGTAGACTAAGCCCCAGCCCAACCACCTTCTTCTCAAAACAACAAAACTAGATAAATAGTTAAAGTTACTAGACCGATAGCCAGGTGTTAGTGGCACATGCCTTTCTTTAATCCCAGCACTTGGGAGGCAGAGGCGGGTGGATCTCTGTGAGTTCGAGGCCAGCCTGGTCAACAGAGCTAGTTTCAGGACAGGTTCCAAAGCAATACAGAGAAACCCTGTCTCGAAAAAACAAAAACAAACAAACAAAAGTTACTAGACTCCTAAAAAGGGCAACTTTCTGAGCATGAAGGTCACAAAAGAAGTTGTACCCAAAGTATTGCAGGGAACTGGGATTTTTGTAGGTTAAGGGGGGGGGGAACAAGTGTAAAGTGAACACCTTGGTGAGCTTTATTTCCTTTAACAGATACAGACTTAGCATCAGTAGGATTTAGACACCAATTACGAGATAAGCAATGAGTGTGAGCAGCTGACTAGTGTTGCTTGCCATGGATAGGACACTGGGAAGAGTAGGAGGCCATGTGGGCTTGTAGGGCAGGTCATGGAGTGACTGTTGGATGCTAAGGACCCTTGTGACTGGGGCTGATAAAGGAATGGCAGGACTAGGCCCTTGCTTTGTTACAAAGCTGACATGCACATAGCTACATACCAAAGAATAGTGTTAGACACACAAAAATCTGCTCAGAAGCAGAGGTGAGTTTGTCAGCTGCCAGTGCCCTGCAGCAGTGGCCCTCACACAGTGAGTTTGGACTCCTACAAGGCAGCCACTGGATAGGCACAGCAACCCTACTCACTGCCCTGTGCCTCTTCCAGGTCCTCGCTGTGCGGATTGACGATCTGGACCACCTCCCTGAGACTACCACCATCGACGCCTCCTCCATCGGCATTGTCCAGGTAAGCAACACAGAGCATACCTACAAGGCTGGGGTGTGAGGGGAGCAGACCTCACATACCAAGTGGACCCTGAGGGAATAGACCACATATAGGAGCAGGTTCCAGACACACCATTGACCATACCTTACATATCAGCACAGTCTCACTGGCATTTGGTTGGCCTTCCTCCCAGATCCTTCTAGACTATGTCCCTAAGTTTTGTTGTATTTTCTGTGACTTCAAATGTTTGGATGCTGGTGTATATGTCTTGAGAAAACAGGTAGTGCTAGGCAGTGGTGGTACACGCCTTAAATCCCAGTACTGGAGAGGCAGAAGCAGGTGGATCTCTCTGAGTTTAAGGCCAGCCTGGTCTACAGAGCGAGTTCCAGGACAGCCAGAGCTACACAAAGAAACCCTGTCTTGAAAAACCAAAAGAAAGAACAGGTAGCTTGCAGGGTTGGAGAGATGGTTCAGTGGTTAGGAACATTTGTTGCTCTTTCAAAGGACTGGGTTCAGTTCTCAGCAACTATATGGTGGCTCATAGTTATCTGTACTCTAGTTCTAGGGACTCCAATCCCTCTTCTGATATCTGTGGGCACCAGGCACATACATGGTGCACATATGTGTTCACACACATATATACAAGCAACACTCATATACATAAAACAAATCTAAAGATTTTTTTTAATTGATCATTTCTAGAAAATTTTATTATGATTAAATTGTCTTAAGCAAACTTAACTATATTAGGCAAACCTAGAATTTTTTTTTTTTAAGACAGGGCATCATTATGTATACTTGACTGTCCTAGAACTCTATGTAGACCACATTGGCCTTGAACTCACAGACCTCCACCTGCCTCTACCTCCCCAGTGCTTTTTCTCAGTTTGTTTGTTTTGAGACAGGATCTTATGTTGTCCAGGTTGATCTTGAGCCTGCTATGTAACAGCCAAGGTTAGCCTTGAACTCCTGACCCTCCTGCCTTTACCTCTCAAATGCTAAAATCCCAGGTGTGGACGTCATACTTAATATTTTTATGACAGTTTTATTTTTAATCTCAAAGAGACTGTGTTACACTGTGTTTAAGACGTCTGTACCTGAGTGCTTTTACTTGTGCTGATGAGTGTCCCACAAGTTCAGGTGCCCATGTCTTAGGGAATTAATGGACAGAATCCATATCTAGCCCTTCTATGAGCCATTTATGTGCCTGACACCTCATCGGTGAGAGTGGGAATGAAGTCTCCCCATCACCGTACTCTGACCAGCTCCTGGGAGGTCTCTCTGCTCCTAGGACCGCACAGGAGCACAGAGTACCAGTGACAGGGCAAAGAATCCTGCAGCCCATCTTAGTGACACTCTCAGAACTGTGTGAGGGAAAGAATAAGCCTGAACAGAAAGGAGCAGAAAATGCCTGCTTAGTTTTAATCAAGCATTTACACCTGGTGTTCCTGCTGTAGGTAGTGACTCACAAGCATTTTCCTTGATCTGAGCTCCCCACAAGGGAAATACTTCTTTAATGATGTTCCTATTTGAACACAAAGTAACCATGTGACAACTTGATAACACATGAGTGTGTCTGGGCAGTGAATGATGCTCTGGCCCCCGTCTAGATGTAAGCCACTGCCCTGGTGGTTACTGATATCGGTCTCCTCGCAGCCTGCACTGGGTCTGGAGCAGGAAGAACTGGCAGAGGGTAAGCATGGGAAAGCTACCAAGCGCAGCCACAAGAGAAAGCAGAAGCCAGAGGAAGAGGCAGGGGCTCCAGTGCCTGAGGACACCACCTTCAGCGAGTACCCAGAAAAGGAGCCAGAGTTCTCCGGCAGTGTGGGTGACGAGACAAACTCTGCTGTGCAGAGTATCCAACAGGTTGGTTGGTGCCTTTGTTTATGTCAGGGGTAGCTCCTGTGTACTTGAGTCCTGCCATGCATCCACGTCGGTGTCCACAACGGTTCCCTCACTCTCCATGGAGTCATTGTCTCATGCAAGCTGTGACCTCCAATTCACACAATCCATGCTAATAACCGTGTGACACTTTAGTGGTGAGAGACCGAGTCATGGTTCCCAGTTGGGTACCCCAAGGGGCCTGTCAAGGAGCAGGACCTGGGCAGCCACCAGCTTCTCTGCAGTCCCTGCTTTGCTTACCTATCACTTTGTCTTTTGAGATCCCACTTCTTCCATGTGTGCCTCATTTTTGGAGATAATGATTCTGCAGTAAACTGCTTGCATGCAGCTCGCCTTTCAGCACTAGGTATGAGGAAACCGCAGGTATGGCTGCCTCCATAACTACACAGTATTTTCGCAGGCCATAAGACAGGCAGGTCAGAGGGCGGATGAAGATAAAGGGTTGGCTTCCTAGCTTTTCAGGCTTGCTTTGTGCATGCGTATGTTGTGATCTGCCCCTGTTTCTCCTGCTGCACCTGGTGTTTACGTTGACACTGGGGACACCATTCAGGTCCTCATGAATGGGTGTAAGCAGTTTCACTCTTTTTTCTGGTCAGTGATAATCATTTATTTCCCATCCCAGCAGTGCCTCTGAGAACTGTCCATGTTTCCTTTCTCTTTTTCATCGGTATAATTCTCCAAGGACTGTGCTCTGCTTTTCCCAGTGCAGGCCTTGCTCTAGCTCTTATGCCTGAGCATGCAGTTCCAGCACAAATCATGCCTCCAGCCACACAGGAGGGTACTGTGTGACATTCTTCCTTTCTCCTTTTTGCAGAAATAATTCATTGTCTCTTTCTCCATGTGACTCTTGCAGGTGGTGGTGACCTTAGGGGACCCCAGTGTGACTACTCCATCAAGTTCTGTCGGCCTGACCAACATCACTGTGACCCCCATCACCACTACAGCTGGGACTCAGTTTACCAATCTACAGCCAGTGGCTGTTGGACACCTTACCAACCCTGAACGCCAGCTACAGCTGGATAACTCGATCCTGACTGTCACCTTTGACACTGTCAGTGGCTCTGCCATGTTGCACAACCGCCAAAATGATGTCCAGATCCATCCACAGCCAGAAGCTTCAAACCCTCAGTCAGTGGCCCATTTTATCAACCTCACCACACTGGTGAACTCCATCACACCACTGGGGAGTCAGCTCAGTGAGCAGCACCCACTGACATGGCGGGCTGTGCCCCAGACAGATGTGCTACAGCCACCACAGGCTCCTGCAGCCCCGCAGCAGGCAGTGCAACCCCAGGTACAGAATGAACAGCAGCAGATGTACAGCTACTGATAATGCAGCTGCAGATCTGGCTGAGCTGCAGGGAGGGCTCTGAGGCCTTGAGGTTTATTTGCTGGGAACCAAACAGGAAGAGTATGCACATGGCAGGGTCACTGAGATTGGGTTAGCATTGCAAAGTTACCAGCTTAGCTTGTGACATTGCCTTTGATAAGCAGGAGTTTAAAGCACTCCGTGGAGTTCCACCATGTGCTTCCCCAAGGTGGTGCAGTCTTGCCAGACATCAGTGTCACCCTCAGAGGTCTGTAATTGTCATGGGGCTCAGGGACACAGACAGCAGGGTCCTAGAAGTAGGTGTGATATCCTGAGGCCCAGGGAGATTTGATCTGTTTCCTTCAGCACTCCAGTGATGATACGGAAACGTGGCTAGCCTTCTCAGGCAGCACATAGAAGCAAACCCAGGTTTCTCCTTGCTCCTGGATTCACAAGCAAGGAGAAAGAAGTCAAGTAACTCTTCCTCTGAAGTCTCAGTTTGTTTGTCACAGGACTGTGGCCTGAAGCCTTGTGTGAGAAGTATCTTGACCCTCATGGGAGACCCCCTAGATCAGGCACAAAAGGCATCTTGAGAATATCCATAGATTGATTTTATGAACAGTTGGTTCATTTTATTTCATAACCACGTTATGTATTATAGCCCTCTTGTGGCCAATATTGATTTATTTTAATATGATAAAGTCGTTTGCACTGTAAGATGTTGGTCCCTGTCTTGTGCACAGGCGCCTTGTGTGAGGACACACACAGTTGTGTGCAAAGTGAACCCTCATGCTCGAATCCCAATACTCCCCCAGAGCCATCTCAAGCCTCTGCAATGCAAACATGTATCACGTTGCAATTTAGCCACATCCCTGAATGAAAGATGGGGAGTGAACCCACATTTTCTTTCTGTGTAAGCCTTAATTCCAAAGGTAATGTTTGTGTCTGAAGACCAGTTTCCTATGAAATGGAGGAGTTCAGCTCTACAGGAGAGAATGTAGCTAGTAATTTAAGAAACCCAGAGAGGTGTGGGTGGTGTGAAAGCTGAAGGTGTCATCATGACAGTGAAGACAAGCTGGCCACACTCAGCTCTGGGGGTCATGGCAGCACATACATGTACCATCCCAGGGGCAACAGGCCAGGCTGCCATCATGATGTCCACAATCCCAGCACAGGAACACAAAGAGGCAAGGGGAGAGGAGATGAGTTTGGCCTTGCTCTTCTCAGCAGTTTTTAATGCCATACACAAAAAGAACTTGAAGATGAACTTGCCTTACTTTGTCCTTGGTACTGTGTTTCCTGGATGTAGACAGATATGGGCAGCCACTCTGCAGAGTCCCTGGCAGCTAACCAGCAGTGGGCAAAGAAGGCTACAGTCTCCCTGGTCTCAGACAAGATGCCACTTTCTCAGCACCTCATTCTAGAGAGCAAGCTTTGAGGATGGGGCTGGAGCCTAAGGAAGAGATGGCACTCAGACGGGTCCTGCTGGCCTGTGGATTACCTGGCCCACACCCTCTCTACATCCACACAGGCCAGGCTCACCTCTCAGTTGTTGGTGTGGTGGGAGACTCTTGGACTTCTTAATTTATGACAGTTATTTTTATGTTATTTATGTGTATAATTAACTGCTTTGTACACAGTACCCTTATCAGATGAACTTGGGCTAGGGATGAACTGTTTTCTAAAATACTGCCTTCATTTTCCAAATAAATTTAACTAGTCCAGGAAACCATGGAAGCAGTGGGCAATCCACATTTCCTATACTATTTTTTTAAAATTCATCGACAATTCCCCTTTGCCTTTACAGTCTCTCAAAGATGAACAAGCTGAGCCCAAATGACCATTGAGCTCAATCAAACACTAGCATTTGACTTTTATTCTCTTCCCTATGAAATAAAAGCTTTTAAAATCATGTTTTTATTAAAGATGTATTTTTGTGCCTCCAGTCAGGCTGTCAAATCCTCTTAAAAGACAAAGCTTAGGTTGTGTAGTCTCTCCTGCAGCCACTGTTTGTTTAAATACACACCCACTTCCTGCAGTTATAAGCAGGAACTCAGATAAAACCAGCCTTTCTCCCCCAAGTGTCTATGACACATGGTCTTACCAGAGTCATTGACTGATGCAAGCAGGTTGTCTTACCATGGTTACAACTACTCTGCATATAGAAACTGATTAGTAAAACAAAGAAATCTTCACACTCCAAATGCCCTATATACATAAAACATTATTGATTGGCGGGAAGTGTTCATTTTTTTAAAGCTGGTATAAGATAGCTGGATACATAGCTATGTGTTCAGTAAGCCCTGTGACTGTCTTGGTTCACATAAATGTATAATGGGAATTTGTTTACACCTTGTGAATGGTAATGCTATAGGGTCACATGTCATGACAGGATGAATCTCACAGTTGGAGCACATAGCTCCACCCTATAGGATGGTGTTAGCAGGTGATACGTTCTCAGGAAAAGGGTCTGTGTCTCACATGAAAGCCCTCTGGAAAATATCCCCTCGTAGAAGGCAGATATTCCCTCCTTCACATGGTTCTCATTCAGTATACAAAGGCAAAGGCCACCCTGTGAATCCCATAGGTTTTGAGGGTTGTAAAGACCAGTTGGAGGGCGTTTCATGTCATGTCTGTTTGTATGATGGTGAATAAAGGTGCTGTGACCTGTGTTTTTCAATTGCTGGCCCTCTGCTCTCCTGCCCGTGATGAAGCTGTACCTGGTGCCTTTGAGAATGACTCTTAACTCCTGTTGTAGGTGATGTTCTCATTTCCCTGCAGGCCTGATGTGTATGTTTGGACCATATGAAATACCCTGAGATACTGAGTGTTGGAAACTTCCCAAAGAGTTATAGATGGCAACAGAGAAGGTACATGTAGGCTGAGGCCAGAGACTGGGCACCAGGTAGTGCTTGGCTAAGCTTTTCTATGGGCTTATGGTCTCAGATGGTCCCTTATTGACACTGATCATTTATAAGATGGGTTTTCTCATTTGTCCCTGGGGTTTTATGTTTGTTTTGAGACAGGGTCTCATGTTGCTCAGGCTGGCTTTGAACTCTGAACCTTGTCCCCCTGTTTGTACCTCCCAAGTACTTTAATTATAGACATGCACCACCATATCCAGCTAGGAGTTCTTTTAAAGCCATGAAATACCTTTGTTATCAGCCCTCTAAGGAGCTGAACCACCAAGACTACATTTCACATGCCATAGCTCTCTTGCTGGTAAGACTTATTTAATCCTAATAGGAGTACTTCCCTGTGGGTCCAAGCCTGTATGTCCCTCTGCACTCAGAGCAGACTTTGGATGCCCTAGTGGGAGAGATGGAGCAGCCCTTACTCATTTCCACAGCTGATATACTAGCACCAGAGCACCACATGGTGCTCTGCTATCAGACACATGATCTGAAGACACCTGTCAGAACTTAAAGAAGGGCTTACCTGGGCTCCCAGTTTCAGATGATACAGTCCCTCCTGGCAGAGAAGGTTGGGTGGCTGGAGCAGCTCCATCTGTAGTGTCCGGAACTTATGACTAAATTTTTAACCATAACATTTGTGTCCCTGGTCCCCATAGACTCCTGACTACCTCATACATGCAACTGCATTCAACTATAAGCATCCCTGATCTTTTACAGCTTCACTGTTGCAAAGTGTCTACTGAGTCAAGGCAACCTCTTAGATACAAAAGAATAAAGGCACAATATAACAAGTCTATATCCCACCAGCCAGCTCCCAAATAAGGACACAGAGATCCACTATTAGTTATAAAAGCTTGACCTTAGTTTAGGCTTGTTTTTAACTATACAACCTAAACGAACCCATTTCTATTGATTCTCATTTTGTCACGTATACCCCGCCCTTGTGTCCCGGTGTCTCACGGGCCTAGATGACTCCTTTCTCTGCCTGGAAGTCTCACCTATACCTCCCGACTAGCTGTTGGCCTTGCAGCTTTTTTTTTTTTTTTTAATCACACTACCTCAGCAGTGCACCTTCACACAGTGTACAGAGCAACACACAGAGTAACCTGGGAGGATGGTGAGGACATGTACCACCTGGGGCTTAAGAGGACGTCATCTGTGTGCCGGTGGCTAGAGCACCTCCCACTTCACTCTGTTTGTAGCGTCAGCTTCACCCAGTCAGTACCTGACTCCCCTGGGAATATGTCTTGTTCTCTTGGAATCTCCAACATCCAAAGGTTTTCATTGCAACTGAGGCTTGACCTTCACAGATTCCCTGCTTTGAAACTCCCTGAAGGGAACACTGCCTGGCCCCCAGGCTTTCCTCTGGAACCTGGCTGTAAACTTGAATTTGGCCCAGTTTAAAACCAGCAGCGCAAGGTGTACCCCTTGGACTATGGCTGCAGAAGCCTCCAAGTGCTGTATGGCCAGACCTTAGCTGCTGAGGAAGAGGCCTAACGTACAAATCTCTACATGCATAAACCAAGTTATCTATTAATTCTATCTCCACATACACTAAAAACAAGGTCCTAAATAAATAGAAACAACTGGGCCATTGGCTTCTCAGACCTATTTCTGTATGATTTGAGTGCATCATTATCAAAGGTGTAGAGTGACAGGTTAAAATGAAATGCTGGTTGGCTGGAACCACCCAAGCCTTGCATCCAATTCCCCCTGTCAGGGACTGACTCTCCTGAGACTTAGAGTATCTGTGTACAGGCTGCTAGCATTCCTAGGAGTCTGGAAACATGGGAGTGTATAAGGTGCTTCAGACCCCAGCAGCTTGCCCCTCCCTCCTGACATGCTTGCTCTCACTTCTACAGACACATGGGTGAGAGTACCTTTTGCTGCAAAACAGACCCACTTGTGTCTCCAGAGGCTCCTCTGGCAAAGGGGAAGCTTGGAAACCCAAGAACTGCCTCCTGCTGAGCATAGCTTGTTCCACACAGGTGGGATTTGGGTCCATCCTGATACTTGACAGTTCACTTGTATGAAGCCTGCAGCTTAGCCCCCAGATAAGCTTTTCCTTACAGAAGAAAATGGAGCTTCTAACTAGGCTAGGAGCTGTTTTTTAGAATATACCATGGGTAGAACATTACAATGTAGATCTACCAGAATATTGTAGTCACAGGAAGCCCAGGGTCTGTTTTTCTGTTCTTGTTGGGTTAAACACCAATCTATCTACACCCAGTGTTTCAAAACACGATCAAGATGATTATATCTAATTTGTGGTTACAGACCTAGCCCTCTCCACTGGCTTCACACTCAGACAGCAGTGGTGGCCCATTGTTCATTCATTGTACAGCTTAGCTCCTAATATCTCAGACCAAGACCTACTTCCCGCATGACATCTTGAGTGGTTTTGAAATGGCTTGGTTTACCCATCCTTCCATATTCCCCTAGTGCACATCTTTAACTCTCACCTCCATAAAGCCATTGAGTCCCTCATCTTTCCCCAGACACTTTTCACCGTGCTGTCAATGGCACTCAAAAAGACTGTGATCCACTATGGCACCTACAACCAAGCCCAGCACCCTCTGTGGGGTCCTCAGTGTCATGTGACTGCCAAGACTGAAAAGCTCTGGAGGTGTTCAGAGTGTCTAGTGACATTCTGGACGCCAGATGACTTCTGAATGTCACCAGTGCCTCTGCATAGCCCAGGGTGGTGGCCCCATACTGTTCTAGCTTTGAACCCACTATCCACCCTGAGCACTGGCCCTTGCTTCTCCCCTCAGTTAATTCTTATGTGCCTCTCAGATCATGGTTCGAATACCTCTTATGGGAATCTTCTAGAAACTCATCTTCCACCCAGACAATGGCCTGTCTTTTCACAGCACTGGAGACTGGCAGTGAGTACCTGCTAGTTAATCTATTTCTGTGCTTTCTTCCTGCCTTCCCATAAGCTTCAGAAAGAAAGGACTCTATTTTCTTACTTTGTCAACATTCCCCTAAAGCCTACCTAGCCCAGTGGTTTTTGTTTTGGGGGAGGGTTGTTTTGTTTTGGTTTTGGTTTTGGTCTTTTTTGTTTTTTTTTTTTTTTTTTGGTTTGTTTCTTTCTTTGTTTGGAGACAGAGTTTCTCTGTGTAATCCTGCCTTGGAACTTGTTCTGTGGACCATGCTGGCCTCAAACTCAGAAATTCATCTGCCTCTGCCTCCTGGGTAGCTGGAATTAAAGGCATGAACCACCACACCCTGTTTTTTTTTTTTTTTTTTAATATTTACTTTTATTCTATGTGTATGGATGTTTTGCCTGTGTCTTAGGACTTTTATTTTTTAAAGGTGTGTGTATGTGTATGTGTGTTCTATCTGCATATATGATCATGCCAGAAGAAGGCATCAGATCCCACTATAGATAGTTGTGAGCTACCATGTGGTTGCTGGGATTTGAACTCTGGTCCTCTGGAAGAACAGCCAGTGCTCTTCACCTCTGAGCCATCCCTCCAATCTTAGTTAGGGTTTTATTGCTGTGAAGAAACACCATGACCATGACAACTCATATAAAGAAAACATTTAACTGGGATGTCTCGATTACAGTTTCAGAGGTTTAGGCCATTATTATCATAATGGGGAACGTGCAGGCAGATGTGGTGCTGGAGCTGAGAAGTCTTACATCGTGCAGGCAACAGGAAGTTGACTGAATGTTCTGACTGGTCCATTTTTGTTTGTTTGTTTCAAGACAAGGTTTCTCTGTGGCTTTAGAGACAGGCCTGAAACTAGCTCTTGTAGACCAGGCTGGTCTCAAACTCACAGAGATTCATCTGCCTCTGAGTGCTGGGATTAAAGGCATGTGCCACCAATGCCTGGCCCTGACTGGTCCATTTTTATCAATAGAATGTACAGAAATTCACTGAGGTGGTTTTTGTTTGTTTATTTGTTTTTTTAATACAGCCAGGTTTGGGGCAGTTCTAGGTTATATAAGGAAATGGCACATGTACAGGCACACACATAAACACACACATACCTGTTGGATCACTTGGGCTCAGGGATAATAGCAAGGAAAGGATTTAGGGGCTGGAGAGACAGCTCAGTGTTTACCAGTATGTTACGGACTCCTCTTACAGAGGACCCAAGCACACATGTCAAGTGGCTGAAGTTACAGGTTACAGGCTTCCCTAACCTGTGACTTCAGCTTTAAGGTAGCCTCTGGCCTCTGTAGGCACCTACACTCATGTGGACATAACCCAACATAGATATACATGAATATACATAATTAAAAATAACAAAAATAAATACAATCTTTTTAAAATATGTGTGTGCGCGTGCGTGCGTGCGTGTGTGTGTGTGTGTGTGTGTGTGTGTGTGTGTGTGTGTGTCTGTGTTTGCCTACAAGTACATGTGTATAACGCTCATGTGACTGGTGCCACTGGAGGTCAAAAGAGGGAACTGGATCTCCTGAAACTGGGATTACTTGTTGTGAGCCACCATGTGGTTGTAGGAAACTAACCCTGGTCCTCTGAAAGAGCAGCAAGTATCCTTCACCACCAAGCAATCTCTTCAGCCCCTGAAAATACAATTAAGTGGCTCACAACTCCATGTAACTCCAGCTCCAGTGATATCCAATGTCTTTGATCTCCAAAGGCACATGCATTCTCAGACACACACACACACACACACACACACACTTAAACATACATATTTAATAAACATTCAACAGACTGAATTCAGATCCTAGAACTGAAATTAGGTGTCTCACAACCCCGTGTATATATGTAATATATAAACATGTATAAATAATACATGTTCATTAAATATTGTTTTTATAATAAACATATATGTGGTGTGTGTGTGTGTGTGTGTGTGTGTAAAAGCTCAAACAGAACACAGAACAGGAGACTCTCCCAGAAGCTCAAAGGCCAGCTAGCCTGGAGTACATGTATAGCAGCATAAACAAGAGAGCCCCTGCCTCATAAACATGAAGAAGGAAAGAACTGAATCCCCAAAGTTGTCCTCTGACTTCTACATCCTGTGGCACAAGAACACCCTCACTTACATACTCAGTTACATACACATCAAACATATACACACACAAATAAAAAATCAATTGGAAAGATCATAGAGACAAAAGCTGTGCCAACAGATGTATAGATTATATTTTTGAGGAAAGTCACAGGATGAATGAGACATGGCTTTTTTAGACATAAAGATCTCCTGTTTCTTGGGTCCCCACACAGGGGCAAGCCTATGAAATATTGTAGTGAGATATTCACTTTGTCCACACCTGTGGCACAGACCACACCCATTGGGGGTGGGGACAGGGGCGGAGGTTACCTGGGGGAACTAAGTCTGAGGAAGGAGCTCTCTTGCTTGCAGCACAGGGTCAGGAGAACATCCAGAGGCATCCTTGGGACCAGGAACCTGCTGGTGTTCATCTGTCTATGTTGTAAGTTATTTCTCCCTGAATAAACATCTATTCTGCCTATCTGTTTCTCCTGATCCTTATTAAACCTCAATAAAATATAGTGAGAATTCATCACCAAAGCAGAGAGCTGGGCCACCTTTCTAAGCTCCACACTGCTGGGGGACCTGGCGAGCTACCATTGAAGCACTGTGGAGATGGCAAGCTGGTGCTGAAGTTGTGATAGCTGTGTTTCCCTAGAGATTTGTCCAACCGAACCCCATCCCTCTGGGTGTGCTCACCTTTGCAAACAGGGTTTTAGCAGGGATCCTGTTCGGCTGGACCTACTTCCTGGGGCTATAACACAATAGACTAGGTGTTTTATAAACAGTAGGAGGTAGGCTCAGTGGGTAAAAGCATTTGCCTTATAAGCTAGGTAACTTGAGTTCAAGACTGACTCCTGAAAAGTGTCATTTAACCTCCACACTGGTGCTATGGTATTCATGTACCTGTGCGCGCACACGTGCACACGCGCGCATGCGTGCGCGTGAGCACACACACACACACACACACACACACACACACACACACACCACTTAGCATAGACCAAAATGAAAATAAAAATAAAAATAAAAAAACAAGTAACAGTCAATTTGCCTCACAGCTCTGGAGGCTGGAAGTCCAGGTCACATCTGCTAAGGGCTTCTGGTTGTTTCATAGCATAACAGAAAGCATCACACAATGGGGTGAGACCCTGATATAGCAAATCTGCTCAGCAGGGCTGGAAAGATGGCTCAGTGGTTCCATGGACCCAAGTTCAATTCTCAGCAGCCACATGGCACCTCACAACTGCCTATAATTCCAGTTCCAGGGGATCCAACACTGCCACACAGACATCCATTCAAGCAAAATATCAATGCACATAAAATTAAAGATGAATAAATTAAAAAGAATGAAAATCAAATCTACTCAGTTATGATGATATCCATCTGCTTCAGAGGACAGATCTCTCCTGGCTTGGTTACCTCTTAAAGGCCCTGCCCCTCAACTCCATTGCCAAATCAAAAATTTTCTACATAAGTTTGGAAGGGATATTCACACCATTGCTCCATCATACTAGATTAATGTGGCCCTGTCAGAGTATATCCTTATAAGAAGGGAGAATCTGAGACACAGATAGGCACATGGAACAATCTAGGTGCTTGGAGGAGACTGGAGAGGTGCAAGCATTAGGTAATTTTAAGGGCCTGGGAGCAAACAGGAAATACCCAGGACCCAAGAGAATAAAGGACCAAAGATCACCAGACATACAAAAGGCTAAAAGAGATTCAAAACAAGGAGGAAAACCCATGGACCAAAACCAATCCAGGAGCTACAGAGATGTTAGCACTAAGGGAAAGTGATAGCTATACAACATATATGTTCAATAAGCCAAATAGAGGCATGGAAAGATTCATTTATTTGTTGAAATAGGGTCTAAGGTGCGATGGCAGGCCTAAAACTCATATCTATCCACCTGCCTCTGTCTTCCGAGTACTGGGTTTAAAGACCTGTTCCACCACATCTGTCTGAAAAGTTTGTTTTTAAAGACCTATATTGGGCTGAGGATGGGGCTCAGCTGGTAGAGTGCTTGCCTAGCATATGGAAAGTCCTGGGTTCTTTAAATATGCATTTCATAAGCGGCCCCAATGTGGGGCTGTCACACTACGGGGCAGACTACCCCCCACAGACACCACGACACTTGAGTTCTGCAAAGCAGAACTGTTTTTAGCTTCACTTTCCAAGTCTACAAAGAGAGAAACTGAAGCACCACAAGATACTTGTGTCACCTTGGGGTGTGTGAAGGTAGGACTGTAGCATAGCTCTGTTCCTGCTTCCAGCTGAGTTCCAGCATTGTTACAGAGGAGCAGAAGAGAGACACAGAGGCAGCGGCCAGGCCACCACCAGCAGGAGTCCTGGAGCATTTGTTGGGTGAATGAGAACTTTGGCAGGAGTTTGGTGGGCTCATCCTGCCACTGTGCAGAGGGACAAGCAACCAGTCTGCAGTTCCCAGCAAAGCCTGAAGGTGGCAGTTGGTGCCCGGTGTGGACACACTGGACACTGGCAGAGCTGTGCAGGGCATGTGTGAGAAACAGAACCCTGAGAGCATTCTTTTCCAAACAGAGGGAGAAGTTTGGCCTCTCTGGCAGAGCTACTGAGCTGGGGACCCAGTCTCACCCCTGAAAGGCGGCTCTCACCTTGCTCACCTGTTCTGATGCCGCTGATCACCAACGTCGAAAAAGCAGCTGCAGCCACAAAACAGGCTAACTATTGTGGGAAGTAATGGCTCCATCTCTAGCCCCCTGTAAATGGACATTCAGGAGGCGGAGGCAAAAAGATCAGAAGCTAAAGTCATCTTTGGTACATAAAGTGGTGGATACCAGCCTGGGTTACATGAAAATCAGCCTTCCACCCCAGATACAAATGAATCTAATCAGTCTAGGAAATAAAAGGCTCTTCTGGTTCTAGAAAGTATGGCTTGGGTAAAATAAAACCTTCAAGATCCCATGTTCACTGGGGGCTCTCTAGAGAAGCAGGGCCAATAGGAGATGTGCCTATGTATCTTGTACACATCACACATGCTCCTGACTTACTGTGAGAATGTCCCATTGAAATCACAGGAAGTTGAAAAATACCATACATGTGAATATATTGAACATACTCTCTCAACCTTCCTAGCGTAGCCTTGTCAGCCTTACTTAAACATGCTCTAAACACATACATCAGCCTACAGGCAGGCAGTTATCCAACACTAAAAGCCCGTTGGATGGTGAGTGTGCAATATTTCATGCTACCTACTGAATAGTGTCTCTCCCTGTACCCAGGGACAAACAGGTGCACTGCTGTGTGCCTGATTCTGTTCTGTGGTCTTAGCAGGTCCTCTTTGTCCCATTGCCGTCTAAAACCAGTTTAAGGCTTACAGAAATGGACTGTCACTCAATCCTCTCCTGTACTTCTGTCTGGCCAGTCATCGGAACACCAAGAAGGCGACCAGGAAGGCACATGGTTATCTCCTGTGCTGCAAGCTCCAAGGAGTAGAGTCAGCCATCCTCAGAGGGCACATGACCTGGTCAAGCCTTAGAACTCTACAATAGTGAGAAGAAATCAGGTTCCCTGGACCACTCTAGGTTGGACCCAACAAACCTGCCCTCTGTAAACTGCCTGAAGTCCACATTCAGGACTGGCTAGAGCTAGATCCTGGACCCTGTGCTGGGCTTACCCCACCTGGAGATAGAACTGCAGCCCTTTCTTGGCCACTAAGATCACCTTTCATGACAGAGTCAGACCCATTCTCTACTACCCAGGGTGGTTGCCTGAGAAGTGTAGTGGCTTCTAGGGTACTCCTGTGGGTGGTGTGTGCTCCTTAATTACCATGTATGTAGCTACTGCCACCCCTCAAACCTTCCTGTTCCCCTTTCTCCTTTCAAAGTAACAGCAGCTGAAACAGCCTGTCCCATTTCTCCTCTGTTCATCTTGGTGTCACAAACACTGGGATGAAATCTAAGACTCTGAGGTTCCCAGGGCTTTCTCCATACTTTCCTTGATGTGCTGCGAGGGACCAGTGCCTCTCTATATGTCTTTGGAGCCATGCCTCAGCTTCCATGGTTTGTGTCCCAGTTCTGGAAATGCTAGACTCAGTTCCTTGAATGGGCTCTAAGCATCCTGTGTGATACCAGTGGAGCTGGGTGTCATGACCTTCCCTTTGCTGCCACAGTGAGAGTGGGTGTCTGCAAGTGTGAGAAAGCCTTCAGGGCATGCAATCATTCTTCCAGAAGCGTGTGTCTCTGGGAAGTAATTGGCCAGGTATTTACAAAATCACCTGAAAGGGAAAAAGTGAAAACAAGGAGAAAGGAGAAGCTGGGGCCATGCAGTCAAATGGTGTTTAGGACACATTTAAGTATTGGCTTGACAGTCAACTGAGTCATACAGGCAGATGAGGACAGCCCAGACTTGTGGTAAAGGGCAGCACAGAGAACTCACATGAGGCCGTGGGATAGCTCAAATTTTGGAGGGAGCCAGTTATGTCTGTTAGAAACGAGGGAACTTAGCACTTTCAGCATTAGGTTGAGATACTTTTGTCTGTTTGTATATTTATTTGGTTTTGAAGGTGAGGGTCTTACCCTATTGCCCTGTCTGATTTCTCTGCTTCAGTCTTCTGAGTGCTGGGATGCTAGGATTGCAGGCATGCCCCACCATGCCAGGCAGTATTAACAAATTCCTTTTGATGATGTCATGTCTTTGCATAGTTGGGTTTTCAGAGATTGCTATGATACAGAATGAGTGCAAACTAGTGTGGGGAAAGACCAGGCCCAGAGTGGTTCCCACGCTGGGAGAAAGTATGCCTGCAGCTCTCTCGCTATGAAGCCCTGTCTGGACTAGATCTTGCTATGTAGATCAGGCTGGTTTTGAACTTGCAGTCATCTTCCTACCTCTGCTTCTGAGTGCTGAGATTCCAGGTGTGTATCACCTGCCCTACTTAAAAAAAATATTAATTACCAAGATTTTCCTTTTTTCAGACAAAGTCTCAAGTAGACTGGGCTAGCCCTAAACTCACAACATAACTGATGTGGCCCTGAACTCCTGATCTTCCTGCCTCGACATTTCTAGGGCTGAGGACATAGGTGTGCACCACATTGAACTATTTTTTTGTTGTTGTTTTTTGTGTTTTGTTTTTTTCTTTGCAAGGTTAGAGATGGAATCCATGAGTTAAATACAAGCAAGGCAAGTACTCTCCCACTGAATTGCATGGAGCTTTTCTTTTAAGTTATGTGTATTAATTTTGTGACACCCTACTAAATAGTTAGGGCCTAATTTTATTATAGTAGTGGTAAAATTCACATAATACAAAGTTAACTACTCAAAAACAAACAACCCACTTGGTGCATTCAGAGATGTACATGCTCTCTTCCTTTTTGGTGTTTCAAGGCAGGGTTTCTCTATATCCTGGAACTTGCTCTGTAGACCAGGCTGGCCTCAAACTCAGAGGTCCACCTGCCCCAGTACTATGATTAAAGGTGTCACCATTGCCCGGTTATGCTCTCCAATTCTGAAACATGGTTATAGATCCAAAGGAAATCTCACTGCTGCTAAGAAATGATTCTCCACTCCTGTCTCCCTCTAGCTCCTCACAGGACTGATTTCCTGCACCTATGAACTCACCTACTCTGAAAATGTTATCTGAATGGGCCACATAAATCATGATTTTCTTTTGAATGTGACTCCTGTTACTTATCACATTTCTTTGAGGGTCACCTGTATGGCATACATAGAAATTCACTCTTCATACAGTGGCACTGATATGGAGGTCACATGACTACTTTTGGGGGTCGGTTCTGTCCCTTCATTTTGCTTTTGAGGCAGGGTCTCTCTTGTTTCTGTTCTGTGTACTCTAGCCTAACTAGTCTATGAGCCTCTGTGAGATTCTCCTGTCTTTAGCACTTATTTACTGGAAATACAGATGTAGGACAAATCTGGGCTTTTATGTGAGTTTTTAGGTCTAAATCAAGTTGTCAGGCATCACCAGAATTTTCTTTGACTTTCAGTGGCTGTATAGTTATTTCACAGTGTGGAGATGCCACAGCTGGCTTATCCACCCAAGCATTATTGAGCATAGGGGCCATTTCTACTCTTTGCTGTTATGGATAATACTGCTGTAAACAGCATTTTTATTTGCATACTTGTTTTTAAGTCTTTGGGGGCACACACTTAAAAAATGGTCACCTGGTAATTTGAGGTTTAATCTTGTAGGAAAAGCCATATCTTAGAAATTGTTTGGGTCTAACTACCTAACAATGAGACCATCAGATATTGCTTTTGGTCTGAAGGCACTAGACAATACGACCAGGATAGGGTGCCTCAGGTAAAGTGAGTCTGATCCAGGAGTAAATGCAGTAGCTCCTGAGCATCCTGGGGTCCCTAAGCAGGACTCCCTTGAAGAGCTCATTAAATGCAGAGGCCTCAAGGTACTCCAGGGAGACTCTAATCCCACAGCTCCCACTGGCTCCAAGAAGCTAAGTCAGTCTAGTTGGAGGGGTTCCTGGATGTTCTGTTTTGTTTTTGTTTTGGGGAACTGTCTTACATAGCCTAGGTTGGCCTCAAGTTTGCTATGTAGTTGAGGATGGACTTTCTAATCCTCCAGAGTGCTGGGGTTGGTTTATATGGGTCTGGGACTCCATCCTAGGATTTTATACACCTGTTAGCACTCTACCTGCTGAGCTTCACCCCTAGACCTGGGATGAGGACTTTAAGGAGTCATGGGTGTGGAGGAGGCTGACAAGTGGGACAGTGTCCAACATGGCTATAGCTTCACACCACTTCCAAGCACCAGACTACAAGCCCCTGGGATAGTCAGGCGGTCTTCCTGGGGTTAAAGCTCTGGGGCAGGGAATGAATGAAAGTTCTCCAGAAGATCGTGGGAAAGGCAGAAGGGAGTGGTGATGATCTGGGGCCAAAGAGGGTGGAGTCTCTGTGAGGGGGAGTGTTTGTGTAAACAGAGAGTATTTGCTTCACAAAGACATGGGGAGTCAAAGAGGGTAGTCTAAGCCCTTTGCCCCCAGGGGGGCTGCTGAACACCTACCTAGGCCTCTCCCAAGCCAGGTCTTTAGAATTAAGGCAGGCAGAAACCCTGCCAAGAACAGGCTGGATTCTTTTAGAAATACCACTCAAAGTAAGCCTAGAAGTCTCAAAGACAACCATGCAAGTTGTGACAGGAAGGAAGCTGAGGGGCTGGGGGCGGGGTGGCTTCAGGATGCTTCTTTAGCTCCAAGTTCCTGGGTCTTCGAGATTAACTGCATCCCAGAGTTGTGATTGCCCTAGGGAGCCTGAAGTTCACAAAGTTGAAAATAACTGTTTAAAGACCCTTAGCCCAGATACACACCAGGAGTAGGAAATGACTGCCACTGTTTAGTTGTCTGGTTGTGTTGGTGTTCAAATTATCATCCCCAGGCTGCTTGCAGCACTATCCTGAAGCAGGCACTATTCTCCCACATCTGAGTATCTGAGGGGTGTATTCACTCTTGCAGTAACAGATTTGGGACTCTGTCCCAGCTAGGGCACCCGCAAGCCCAGAGTCCTTTGCTCTAGTACCCTGGACCTGGAAAGCTTAACTGTGTCCTTCCAGGGAAGATGCCAAAGGCACCTCCCTTGCCCTCTTAAGGTCCTCTGCCTGCCTCACTGGTTTGGACATAGTGATAAGTGGTCCAGATGAAGAAGACTTGACCTCAGGACATGTCACTCACGTTGATAGTTAAAGGGTAGGATAAGCATTGGGAGGGTGGGGGACTTCAAATGTGGGCAGCACCCTCACCTCACTTCAGGTTCCCAGTTGGAAAGCAACCTCTCCTCTGAACCTTACCATCTCATCTCCTAAAAACCTTCCAACTGTGCACAATGGCAGTGTTTTGCGGCTGGGATCCGAGCTGAGTGATTTCCTCACATAATCACTCGGGTCCTTTCACAGATTCGTTAATGTTTCAGGGATCCTCACTGCAACAGCTTCCCAGTTCTGGGGCACAGAACTGGCATTTTTCTTCTAATCTGTACATTTGTCTTTTGGCCTACAGTGTATGTAACTTGCAGGTTTACCGTCTCACTTGGAGATGTCAACTGCCAGCTAGTGAGTGCTCCTACAGCAGGGTCCGGCCCCACCTTCCAGAGATAGTCCCCTCTTACAGATGAGCAGACTGTTAGAAGGGAGGGATAAACCTGGTCACTTACCAGGAAGAGGGAGGACTCCGAGACAGTTCCATGTTGTGATCTGGGTCCCCATGGGAGCTGGCGGTTTTGGTCTCCCTGGGTTCCAGTTTCCATATGGAAACTGTAGCAGACACTCCATAAATATTTGTTGAGTGAAGCACACAGATGATTAAATAAATGAAATTGGGGTGTTTTATTACTTGACTACTATGGGCTGTTAGTCACTCCCTCCCTGGTGTTGAGCAGGCAGAGTGAGACTAGAAGCTTGGGGGAAAAGGCACCAGGGGTTATACCCCAGAAACGGTGCCGTGGCTCATTTTCTAGTTAACTCTTTTAGTTTCTCACCAAAATAATGTTTACTTTCAAGTTATTTTTTATCCATTGAAAAGTCCCAATTATTCTTTAAGTGTTAGCTTAAACACAATTATATCCATTAAAGGTGAGTTTAAAATAGATATCTGCTGCCTTGGACTCAGAAATTTGTGGAAAAAGAAGGCTGTGTCTATAGCTCCCAGGAGACCCACCCCACTCCCAAGCAAGCATCTGGGCTCTTCCCCTGTGAAGCCAGCCAGGATGTGGGGCTCAGGGGAGAAGGCTCAGTCACCAGGTATGACTTGGGGTGGCCTTCCTCTCAGGAGAGAGGTTCTCCAGCATTCATGCCTCACAACGCCCCCTCTTCGCTTCCCCTGAGGCCCATTATTCATCTGCTTTGGTGAGGAATAGCTCTCTTACACACAGCATGAGTGTTGCTGAAGGTGGAGAAGTCAATCACAGGACTTCCACCTCTGACCCAGCTGTCCTCCCAAAGCTGACTTCCTTTTCCAGTCATCTGTTTACATTGAAAAGTTCACTGTTTTCCATAATGAAGGGACCCTATGCATTTGCAATGGAGAATTATTATGTACATGTTTGTACATAATTATTACGTACATGTTTTAAAATAAGTTCTCACTCTGCAGCCCAGGGTGATCTGAAACTCGAGGTGATCCTCCTGCCTCAGCCACTCCAGTACTGTTATTACAGACTTGAGCTACAGGGAAGGAGTGGAAAATCAATTCCAAAGATTGGGTACTTTATAACTCTTTAATATAAACAAAAGTTTTCAAGAAAAACGAAGGAAGGAAGATAGAAAGGAAGATACATAGGTATTATGACCGCCAGGGCCTTCTTAAGAGGGCAGTTACAAAAGGTATCCAGAAAGGCACCTAATGTCCCGTTTCTCCACTAGCGTCGGGTACATGAACCGAATCAGACGATAACATTGTGTAGGACTTTTAGCGTCCGCAAACGGCACAAACATAACCGTGGAAACCTAAGCAAGCTCGGAGATGGGATCTAAGTCCAGGTCCTAGTTGGAGACTATACTTTTTTCTTTGCCGCGTTTTGCAAAGTGTCAGCACTGTGAGCCACGATCTATGTGCGTGAGAAGCCGGCCAGCAGCGGCGCTCCCTAGGGACCGCGGGAACTCCATACATCCCTAGTGGGTCCGCAGCACCCAGCGCGGGACACTCACCGCTGCGGATCCCGGGAGGGCGTCGGGGGGTGGGCCCAGGCTCGGCGGGGCGGGACGGGGTGGGACTGGGCGAGCGTCGGAAGTGACGTCAACGGGCGGGGCGCGCACCTGAGCACCTGGGCGGTCGCGGTTGAGCCGGGCAGCGGCGATAACGCACGCGATGGAGGGCGAGGGCCGGGGCCGGTGGGCGCTGGGGCTGCTGCGCACCTTCGACGCGGGCGAGTTCGCAGGCTGGGAGAAGGTGGGCTCAGGCGGCTTCGGCCAGGTATACAAGGTGCGCCACGTGCACTGGAAGACGTGGCTTGCGATCAAGTGCTCGCCCAGCCTGCACGTCGACGACAGGTCAGTGGCCGGGCGGGGCCGGGCTGGATGGGGGCTCAGCGCCGCGCGAGGAGCCGGGGGACAGAATTCGCGGCTCTCAGCCCACCGGCACCCTGCAGCTCCGGAGCTTCTGGGATCCGGAGCTGGCCTGGCGCAGTGGCCCTGAGAGCCCGGAGAAGCTCGACGGGCTCGCCCGGGACCCACCTAGGCGCTGCGGTCCGCGCCCGGCTTAGAGAAATTGCGGTGTGGGTCTTTGTGCTTTGTGAATGAGTTAGATTTAGTTCCACGTACTAATTTTCTTCGGAGCACAAATTAGTGTAAGACCGTAATTATTTCGGTCAGAAGCACCGGCTGGGTTCGGGTGAGGCATCCGCGGCGCCCAGCCGCTTCCAGGGCTTCGGGTCCCTCATGGGTCCAGGATTTGGTTCTGCCCACCGTTTTTCTGCGCACACCTTCGTTTTAGGGGACTTCGGGTGGAAGCCGTGGCTTCAAAGAACGTTTTGCTTTGATCCTGGCCAGATGCCGCCCCCACTCCCCTTCCCCAGTATCCTGGGCCTTTGTCCCTCCTAGCGGTTTGTTCCAGCAATAGGAAAGGACTCAGAGCTGACCCCGGTAAGCCCTAGGGCTTTTGTGATCTGTGTAAATTCGGAGGTGAGGTGCGAAGCAGATTCTTGAAAAGCATTTTCCCCAGATTGCACTGTTTACGTTCGGTGGTGATAGTTTATGTATGAGCAGCAAGACGGCACGTTTAAATGCCTTATTCTTTAACCAAGCTGACATGAACTTCGTGTTGCATTTTACCAGCTTAAGATCCCTCTTAAACCCCATTGAGCCATGGCTGTCGGCAGGACCAGCCTTAAACCACAGCAACTTTGAACTTTTACTGTGGAACGGTGACCGTGGCAGGGCCGGAGTGAAAATAAGAATGGTTTGAGGATGAGATCTCAGCCTACTCCCTTTACACCTCATCCCTACTTCTGACTCCTTCAGAGAGCTGCTGGTCGTTTTGTTGTTTGCTTGCTTGCTTTTTGCTATAACCCAGTTTTTCTTAGAAAGTGTGGTACAGTGAGGACTAGTGTCTAAAATCACTACCAGCTCACCAGCCTTACCATGCTTTGTAAACCCTCCCTCAACCCAATTGTGGGAACCCTTCAGCCCAGTCCTCCCCCACCCTCCCGCAGGGGCACTGTGGTTATTTTGGTGAAATTCAAACCATTTTGAATAGCAGCCAGCAGTTTCTCAAAGGAAAAACAACAACAGACACAAAACAAAACAAAAATCCTCAAACTCTTCAGGGATGTGTTTGTTTGTTTGTTTTTTATACCACCAGAGACCTATGGGATTGTGTTTTCTAGGCAGAGAGAATATTATTCACCATCAAAGACTTGACACAGGTATCATATGCTTTGCAGGCCTCTAATCCTCACATCTTGTATTTTGGTGACCAGGTTGCAGGCAGGGTTTTTCCATTTGCAAAGCGCCTGTGTTGAAGTGTGTATTCTTTAACTGCAAAGCCTTTCTTCCCTGCCTGAAGCAGGCAGGTGGTGGCTTGTCAGCAGCCAGATAGAGGTCAGCAGCACCCAGCAGGAAGTACTTGGCCACCAGGTCAGGCTGGCTGCTTGTATGTGGAGTTGACTTCTCCCACCCAGGCCACATTTGGGTGTTTAAGCTCCTGCATGTTAGGAGCTCACATCAGTTCTCAGGCTGGGAAATACTAAGGAATTCACTTGGTTCTCCTACCTGAGTGGCCTGGGCTGTATCTGAAGCTTGAAATAGCAGTTGAGGGAGGGAGGCTCACTTTTCCAGGGCTGTTCTAATTTATGTCCTTCTTTTGCAAAGCATTACCTAGAGAAGAAACAGAATTTTCTAGGGACTTTGTGTGTAGCCCCCAGCCAGAGGACACAGGGACTTGTTCTCAGGCTCTTACCCTCAGAGATGAGAGGATTTAAACATGGACTTGGAGAATAATTTTATTGAGGTTCGAGAGAAGAAAGCAACAGGACCAACAAGCATCAAGTCTTGAGAAAAAGAGAAAGTCCTGCTTTCTGAGTTAAGAGATCAGGCAGGCAGGCGCCACAGTGGCCCTCAAGTAGCTCCACAGGGAAGGGCTGAGAGGAGACAGAGAGAAAGACAGAGTGGGGTGGTGCCCGGAGTGTCAGAGTGAGCAGGCCAGCATCCCTAAAAGGGTGCCAGGAAAAAAGAAAGGAAAAATTGTGGAAAACACACAGGCTTAACAGTGAGGACCTCCACTCAGCTGCCTGAAAGGAAGGGGCTTTCCAGGCATCACACATACATCTCATTAACAGAGTAGTTATTTCTCTCATCTCCTTAACATGCTTTTAGGTATTTCTTAAAGTTAAACCTTTCCCAGGGGTCTTTTTCTGTTTAGATGCTCAACAGGCCCCTTTGAATTAATTCTGAAGGGAAGGACAATAATTTGTCTTTACAGTCTTGTGTGTATTCTGCAGACAGGTAGAACTCAGGTTCAGTTCTTTTGACCAGAATAGATTAATCTGGCCAGGGTGGTGCATGCCTTTAATCCCAGCACTCAGGAGGCAGAGGCAGGCATATCTCTTTAAGTTTAAGATCAGCCTGGTCTTCAGAGTGAGTTCCAGGACTATGGAGAGCACTGATTCTCAGTCTTCTTAGTGCTGTGACCCTTTAATACAGTTTCTCGTGTTGGTGACTTCCACTTACAAAATTATTTAGTTGCTACTTCATAACTGTAATTTTGCTAATATTATGAATCATACAGTAATATATGATATGCTGACAAACACTGATGTAGAGAGACCATATCTTAAAAGAAAAAAAAAAAGTTAAAGAAAAAGTATATAAGCCAGCCATAAGCTGCCAGGAGGAAACAGCTTTCCCTCTCTGGTTCTCAAAGCCTCTAAGGAGCTGCCATTGTGGTACTTCCCCAGGGGTAGTGGAAGCCGTGTCCAAAGCTAATTGTGAGAGTGGGGTCCATCCACAGTGACCTCCGAGCCAGCTAACATCTACCTCTGCTGCCTAGTATGTAGCTGAGGTCATGTATAGTCTTTACTTACTGCTTGGGGGGTAGAGGGAGGGGTCATTTTAGCCACAGCTGTGGGCCGGTCCTATTTTCACTGGCCAAGGCTGTTCACCTTCCAGGATAGCTGGTAGTGTCTTGGCCCTCAACAGCTGCCCAAGCCCCAGCCTTTACCCATCCTGTGGTTTGTGACCCTCCATTTCTGTTCTGGGAAGGTGGGGCCTTAATCAGGTCAGAACAATGGTAAAGATCCTTGTGAAATTTCTGCCAATGGAGGGACACTTAGAGGACCTCAGCACAATTCGCAAGACCTCTCCACTGATCAGATTTCTCCTCTTGGGAGGGTTCCATTGGTTGGCTTTGGGGAGAGGGCTGTCTTCCTTGGCTGGCTATCACTTAATGAGGTCACAAGTACAGGGAGGGGGGCAGACCTGGCACTCAGAACAAAATGACCCAGAGGCCCCATGCCTCTCCCTGCTCCCAGCTAATAGGAGCTCAGAATAACAAAGTCCCTGGCACAGGGGCCCAAGAGCTGCTAATGCAGAGTTGGGCCTCAGCTAGTCAGGGCGAGCCTGAGCAAACCCCAAGTCTGTAACTACAGAGCTGACAATTGGACAAGTCTGATTCTTGTCAGTTTTAAAAATAGCAGTCGCAGTGTGGGAACCCCTCTGAGGCTCCTGGGAACGTAATTGGGGTGGTGTGCAGGAGCCTATTGGAGAGGCTGAAGTACTCTTCTCCCCCAATGCTTCCCAGGTTCCCTGGCAGCTGTTACTGAGCCCCCTCTACTCCCATGTTCCCTGAAGGCATCAGGCCCATTCATGGCTGACTTAGGTTCTCTCTCCCTTTTTCAGTAATGGGATCCTCCACTTCTTACCATCCCAGGGTCTTTGGAATTTCTTGCTGAGCTGGGAGGTAGGGGTTTGTCTCCCAAAGACCTTCCAGAAATGATGGGTGTCGGCTATCACTGACATTTATCTGTACTCCCTCTCTTGGTGGGAGACCACACTACGCTAGGTGTAAATGGGATGTGTGTGAATTATTATAAATGCTTTTGAAAAGGTTCTTAGGCTATAATCTTAGTAATCGGGAAGCTAAGATGGGAGGATTGTCTTGAGTTCAAGGTTTGCTTAGACAAAAAAAAAAAAAAAAAAACTTGGAGGGAAGCTGTGACTATAGCTTCCTGGTTAAATCCTTGCCTGGCACATGTGGGATTCTGGGTTCAGTAGCCAGCACTGTGCAAAAAAAAAAAAAAAGTGTCTTTAGAAATTGTAACGCTAAATGGAACCCCAAAACAGGGATGAGAGCCGGGCAGAGGTGCCTTTTCTCTTCCTTCTCAGAGGCACCGCTATCCCAGGGGCAAAGGAGATGAGAATATTAACTCCGTCCAGCCTTTCTGCACTATGCAGAAGCAAAGATCAAGTTGTGTTTTAATGAACCTGACGTCAGTGGGTTCCTTGGCCCAGAAGCATTTGGTTCACTGAGCAGAAAGGACAGAATGGAACAGAATAGCAGCCAGGAGCATGCCCTGGGCTTGCCACCGTGATCCCTGCCCCACCCAGGCATCCATCCAGGCTAGAGACAAGCTGGAAAATCCCTCTAGGTTTTAAAACAATAGTAATAATTACAAATGTACAGTTCCTTTTGTGTTGTTACCAACACTAATCTGAAAACACTGCTTATGAGAAAGGTATGTTTTAAATGATAAGAATCAGGGAAATAAAACGATTAATTCTATGTATACTGGAGTCCGTCTGCCTCTCCCAGGCTAGTAGCTAGCCCAGTTTAGGCTTATGGAGTGGCAGGTGCCCCTGACAACACCTAAAGCCTGAAGCTTCCGGCCCCGGGTAGCATGTCCCCAGAGCATCAGGATGATGATGTGGGTATTTAAGTTACTCTGGATGTCTCTGGACTCTGCCGCAGTGCTAGTCTCTGATTTTTGTCCCAGGAAACAGTGGTCATTTACCAATGAAATGCCCTGAAGTATGTAGCCCAGGCAAGAGGTGCTGTCATGGGCTCCTTCTAGCCTGCTGTACAGAGTAAGTGTGTAAATGTAGCAGGGGACAGCTTTCTCTGGCAGCCCTATCTATAGCCATGTTCTTTTTAAATGAAGTTTATGTTCTGGAAAGGGCCTGGGCAGAGAGAGGGAACTTGCTGGATTTTGAGTGGTGGAAAAGGTAGAACTAGTTATTTTTCTGCCTGTGGGACTCGAAGAGCTACCACAGAAGTTGCTGTGGGCATTAAATCCTTTGGGCAAATAATAGATTGGCTGAGTAAGACTATCCAGTGGAGGGAAAGTGGCCCATACTACAACCAGGCAGCAGACATGAATACTGCCAGCTCCTTGGACTGGGGATGGACAGGTGTACCTCTCCAGTTCACTTGGTTGTGGGTTCCTACACTCTGGAGTTGCAGTCACCACACTGGAAGGTACAAGCTGGTGACTTTATAGAAGAGAATGAAAGTAGCAGAGGCGGTGAGGAGGGTTTTAAATTATAACTTTTATTCCCCCCACCATCCCCCAGACAGTGTTTCTTGGTTTGTAACCTTGTCTCTCCTGGAACTCACTCTGTAGATCAGGTTGGCCTTGAACACACAGAGATGCGCCTGTCTCTGCACTCCGATCCTTGGGATTAAAGGCACACACCACCATCTCCTGGCTTATAACTTTCATTCTTAGCACAAAAGAGAGCAGAAGCAGCACCTGATAGTAGGTCTCAGATGCTGTGTGTGTGTGTGTGGCTGACCAGCCTGGTCCTTATCTCCTGTCTTCCCTTGGGGAAATAGGAGCCCAATCCAAGAAATAGTGTCTACTCCTTCACTGTCAGATTCTTGTGGCGTATAGGAACAGGCCTGGGAGTGTCCCAGCCTGTTGTAAACTGTTAGTGGCTAAGGTAGGATGGTCCCCTGATGCTCACGGTCTGCCTCCTGTTAGGGTCAGACTCTTGGAGCCTTCCAACAAAGAAGAGAGCCGTGGACAAGATCCTAGTATGAGGGCAAGTTTGTCTACTCAATCAGGGGGTCTTAAAGACTGGCCCTGCATCCCTGTGACTAGTTACTTTGGGCAATGTCTCCAGAAGGCTGGGTCAGCACGCCATGCTAGCTCTGTTCTGAAGCCCTTTAGTGATTCATTTCAGAGGCTTCATTTAAGGCAGAGGCCTGTTGCCTGCCACTCTACCATAGGCTCAAAGTGCATGTTAACTCTAGGACTGACACTGGTTGACGAAGATCTGATCTCCTCAGCCTTTAGAACTTGTGGCAGTTCCCCTGAAGAGACTGATGCTTTTTGCGGTGTTCTTTTTTGTTTGTTTGTTTTTTGTTTTTGTTTTGGTGCCCAGATGGCTCTACCTGCCTGCCTGCCTTTTCCTTCCTGCATGGGGCCAGCGAAGCCTGGGAGTCTCCTACAGTTTCAGAGGGGAGGCCGGGTTAGAAAGTGCTTTGTCAGCACCATTCTGGGTTCTCCAGTAGGCTCCTGGTGATTTCCCAACAGGTACTTTAGACCCAGAAGAGCCCCTTTGGGGAGTAAGGAAAACCCAGAGAGTTTTAGGCTACAAGTGGAACTTCGTGTTAGACTCTTTTGGGGAGGCAGCAAGGCACCTCAGCCTACCAGGCCTATGTGTGAACACGCAGGCTGCCAAGTTCCAGCACCAGCATGTCTCTCTGGAAGTGGCTCTACATTTCTAGGAAGCAGATTTTTTGTGTCAGGGAAGCCTCTTCCCAGCTTACTGGGTGCTTTCTTGTGTGTATTTGGAGAGATGCTGACTCTGTATAGCTTAGTCACACCCTCTTGGGATGGGGCCTTTTACCCTGAGTGCACACTGAGACTTTTGACCCTGTTGCTGGCACAGGCTATTACACAGCAATTCACATCTGTACAAACATCATGGGATTGACCTTTGGCCGAGACTGGTGAATGCAGCCCGTGCTTCATCTGTCTCTGCCACAGACTGTACCTAAATGTGTGAGATGTCCCCAGTGGAAGATCACTGTCGAGGAAGTAGCAGGCCGTGGACAGCAGCACCACAGCTTCTCTAGATGTTAGGCGTAGACCTGCCGCATGATTCAGCAGCTCTGCTTCTGAGCAGATACCCAGAACTGACATAAGAGCTGTCTAGACTTTTGTCCCCCAAAGGTACAGCGTTACTTTCAGGAGCCAACAGGTGGGAACAATGTCTTAGTTTGCTTTCTGTTGCTGTGATAAAACACTAACCAAAAGAACCTTGTGGAGAAAGATTTCTTTCATCTTTCATCTTACAGCTTGTCATAAAGGGATGTCAGGACAGGGACCTGGAGGCATAGGCTTTGGAGGAATACTGCTTCTGACCTTGTTCCCTGTGGCTTACTCAGCCTACTTTCTTATGAAACCCAGGACCATCTGCCACAGTGGCCTTTGGGCCCCTTCTACATCGATAGTAAATTAAGAAAAATTTCCCCAACAGGCTTGTCTACAGGCCAGTATCATGCAAGCATTTTCTCAATGGAGGTTCCTTTCCAGATTACTCTAGATTATATCAAATTGACAAAAACAAAAAACTAATTAGTACATACAGGCAGTCTTGTCCATAACCATGTGGGTGGATTAGCAAAATGTAGTGTATACCTACACCATTCTTGGCCATACAAACAGAACTTGGATGTGCATAACAATATGAATGGGCTTTGAAAACACCTCATGAAGTAAGGCAGGCATGGAAGAATGATGGAGATGATTCCACCCATTTGGGGCACCTGGATTTAGAAACAGAAGGATGTAGAGTCTGGTGGGGGTTTAACGGGTACACTTTGTTGGAGGTGATGAAAATGTCCTGGGTGGTGATGGTTACATATGGAATGCCCCTGTGTTTTCCACTCATCTGTAGTTAGAGGAATATGGACAACCTCTGTGTAATCAGTAGAAGGTGTGGACAGTTATTTGTGGCCCTTTTGGCCAATCCCCTGCTATTCTGTTAAGTATGAGATTAGATCTAGGAGTCATTGGGCCAGAGAAAGAGTTGGGATTAAAAGGCGAGGGTGAAGGTCCTTGGCTAGCTAGCTAGCAGTTTTCCATCCAGACAAGGGATGTGATGTTGCCTGTAGGTATCCAGATAACTGCTAGGCTCTGTCCTCACAGTGACCCCAGGTGCAGAGGGTGTAGGCTTTGGAAGGCCCTGTGTTTAATTATGTGACAGTGAACTCTGAACACGTGTGCATTTATCACTGCTTGTATCCTGGCCTGTGGCTCTGTGTCCTGCTAGGTGACAGCTGCATGCCCTTACACCTATGGACTTTTTCAGGGAACGCATGGAACTTGTGGAGGAGGCTAAGAAGATGGAGATGGCCAAATTCCGGTATATTCTGCCTGTGTACGGCATATGCCAGGAGCCTGTTGGTCTGGTCATGGAGTACATGGAGACGGGCTCCCTGGAGAAGCTGCTGGCCTCCGAGCCTCTACCTTGGGACCTGCGCTTCCGCATCGTGCATGAGACAGCTGTGGGCATGAACTTCCTGCATTGCATGTCTCCACCACTACTGCACCTAGACCTGAAGCCAGCGAACATCCTGCTGGATGCTCACTACCATGTCAAGGTAGGGACAGCATGTACCCTGGGGAGTGGGCAGCCAGGACACTGGATATTTTAAGGAGGACTCTGTGTCTAAGATTTTGGAGGCTGAGATTCACGGTCTGGATTCTGATAAATGAAGTGATATCCCCGAAGCAGAAAACTTGGAAGCTAGGGGCCGCTCTCACTGTAAGACCTGCTAGAGCACCGAGCTGGTCATACTTGTGATAGCCACCTGAAAGTATGACCCTTGTAAATCCATGGATCTCTCTCCCCATATCCTGAGCACCCTGAGGCAGGGGTGAGATCAGAAGTTGGGCTGTGAGCTAGAGAGACCCCATGCCCTCTGATAAGCATGTTTTTTTTTTTCTTCACTGGTCTGGCACTGTGAATAGGTGCACAGCACAGGCTGTGAAAAGGACTCATTTACCTGTGTGCCCTCTGCTAGGAAGCTGTGGGCAGTCATATTGATGTGAGGCCTATAAGGTTTCTTTGGAAGTTTATAAATATGGTGTGAAGAATGACATGGGAAATGGGTTGTGTGCCTGGATGTAAGTATTGTTAGTTTGCAATGGGTTGTATGGCTTTGGACATATTTTTCCCCTGAACATCTTTACCTCAACACCAAGGGTAACATAACACATCTGTCATGGACTTTTTGTCCTATGACATGCACATGACCTTGTGGGGCCCACAGTATTGGTCACATCCACCCCTTTCTTTCCCTGTGGGCCTGAGTGAGGGAGTGGGCCCAAGGGCCCAGAATCAAAGTGTTCACACAAGGAACTAATATTGTCCCCAGCCTGTCACTGTGATATGTGATTGCATAACACTTCCAGAGCCACTCTGCTGGCCTGACCTTCAGTAGACTCACTGTACCGCTCAGCTTGACTCAGTGCCCCATGTGGCATAGCACTCATACTCAGCCAAGCAAAGAAACTGATTTCTATTCTGGACAATAGCTATGAGTTGTGGCTTAGGTAGATATTGCTCAGTCATGGCTTTTATATCCCGAAAAGTGAGACAGGATATCACACAAGTTAGTGTGAGCCAGCTTCAAGGTGAGCAGGCTAGCAGTTTTCCATTCTTCCTGTGCAGGACAGGGCCTGTGGGCCCAGTGGGTCGTAAGATCATTGCTCCCATATGTGTAACCTATACTAGAAATAGAAAACAATAACAACAAGCCTGTACCCTGGGCCAAGGCCTCACCACAGAGCAGAGGTGTAGTATGGTCAGGTGGTGGCCACAGAGGGGTTAGATTATTGCGTCGGGAGGTCTGGAGCGGAGGTCGAAATGATAGACTCCAGAGATTGATTGATTGATTGATTGATTGATTGATTGAGACAGGGTTTCTCTGTGTAGCTTTGGAGCCTATCCTGGCACTCATTCTGTAGCCCAGGCTGGCCTGGAACTCACAAAGATCCACTTGCCTATGCCTCCCAAGTGCTGGGATTAAAGGTGTGCGCCATCCATTCATGACCTGTTCAGGAAACCTGCTTATTGACACACCAGAGTCACAGGAGACCAGGGTGGTTTGTGAAAAGTAGTAGGGTATGCAGACAGGCCCTGGATACCCAGGGCTGGCCTTCACATCAGATAGGCCTTGCTTCTGTGTGCAGCAGGCATGCAAGGGCAGGGGAGGGAGGCCTTTAGATGGAAGGAAGTCCAGAAACCATATAAAATTCTGGGCATTTGAGAAGAGGTAAGGAAAATTGCAGACAGTGCTGGGTGGTGTATGAAAGCTCCCGTGTCTTTAAGAACTGCTGACACCTAGCGTTACCTAGGCAATGGGTCTGGTGTTGCCCCCAGAGTCATTCTACCCAGGGTCCCTCTGCTGCCCTAGATAACAGTTGTTTCCATCTTATTCCCTTGCATGTTGCCCTCCTCTCCTGACAGGCATATGGGTGTTTGGGAGAGTTATGCTTCTGGGTGGGGGGAAGGGGGTCACAGAGCTGGGACATGGGCAGAGCTTCTCAGCTCTGTCATTTTGCTGAGAGGTGTAGTAAGGAGACACTTTACTTTGGGTTATCATCTGGATCAGTGAGGATGAGTGCTCACAGAGTGCCCCTGTGGGAATACAAAGCAATGTCCTAGTATCTGGTTTGTCACTAGTAGGTTGTCCTTTGTAGGTCTGGGTACTGACTTTTCTAGGTGTTTTCTCAGTTCCAGGTACACAACAGGCGCTTAATGCTTTTTCTTTGAGGAAGTGAGGGCTGCCCTTGACAAATTCTGGGTTAGCATTCCCTTCAGGCCATTGTCCCCTCAGCCTGGTGATAATTACAGTTCCTACAGTGTCAGCTGATATCTGGGCTGGGAGCTATAGAGCCATGTTGAGAAGGTGTTCCTTTGTTAGGTTGGTTTTGTTTTCTTGTTTGTGATTTTGTTTTTTTTTTTTTTTTGCTTTGTTTTGTTTTTTGTTTTTGCTTTTGTTTTTCCCTCTGTGTAACCATCCTGGCTGTCCTGGAACTTTCTCTGTAGACCATGCTGACCTCGAACTCACAGAGATCCACCTGCCTCTACCTCCCTAGTGATGGGATTAAAGGCATGCACCACCATGCCTGTCTGAGAAGGTTTTTCTTTATCATGAAAGAACATTGTCTCAAAGCTGGGATGCTGAAGCCAACCCCTAACCTGAGCCACCCTGAAAGGCTCTGCAAAAGCTGCTTTTGTGTGGTGCCAGGCTATTATTATCAGAGAAGTTAGTCACTGACAAAAAGATGAAAACAAACAGAAATGTGCTTATACAACACAGTTTCTTTGTCTTGTAGAAAGAGCCTCACAGGAGGAGCCTGTGGTGCTGATGGGTCTGTACCTCCCATGCAGACAGATCCCTTGCAGTTCTGAGCCATTGGCAGTTCAGACTTACATTGGGAATCCTGAGGCAGGGCCAAGAGCTGCTATTCTGCCAGCCTCGTTTCCCTGTGTCTGGCAAAGCACTGCTGTTCTGAGCCTGTGCTCAGTGTGAGTACTACTCATGCTTCACAGCAGCCTGGGGTTGTCAAGTGCATTTCTCTATTAAGTACACTAAATATCCAAGTTAGAGCCAGATCTGGATATCCCCAACTTCTTATTCATGGTGTCTGGCAAGAGGGGTTCTTCCTACTGGGTCCAAAGAAGCCTTTCTCTCTGAGGTAACAAGGGGCCTTTGGTAGCTTGGTCTAGCTACTGTGTTCCTGTAAACCCTGAGCTCTTTGGGGCTCCTGAGTCAGGTGCCAGTGTGAGAGCATCATGAGACCTCAGGTGTCCACTGTTGAAAGCTGGGGGAGGAGGCTACCCTGTCCTAGGTAGGAGGATGAGAGAGAAAGCACCCCACCCGGCTTTCTGTCTCACTCCGGTGTGCCTGCAATGCCAGACTTCCTACAGTGATATTTTTCCTCTTAAGTGGTTTTTTAAGTAGCTAGTGTGTCCAGTGTGCACATGAAGGGACAGTGACAGAGAAAAAAGAGTTGTCTGGTGCTAAGGTTTTCTGAATGTAAAACATTTAGTCTGCTCTCCCTGAACTCTTTTGAGAGGCGCAGTGAATGAGCGCTCTGCCTCCCACCTCTGAGCCACATGAAGGTTCTGTGGGACTTGGTGATAACTTTGTCATGGTCACTGGCTGCTCTTCCAGAGCTCTTGTTTCTCCTGAGGCCATATAGGCTTTCAGAGCCAGCAGACCTAAGGGGCCCTAGAGGTCTGCTGAGCTGAGCTTAGAGTGCTAGCAGAGACGGAGGGCCAGCCCTGAAGGATATCTTCCTGTCAGCTCCCACAGCCATCCTCAGGGTCTTTTAATCACCACTCAGTCTTTCTGCTGTTGGGCACTGATGACACCAGGCAGGCCCGTGGGCTCCTTTCATGGGTATGGCCAGGCTGGAAACAAAAGTCCTGACTCAGCCCATTTCCTGTTGCTGCCAGGGTGTGTTTGAAGACGAGCCCAGAAGTGAATTAAAAGGCTTAAAACCACATCAGCCTTGAAGGAGACTAGAAAGGGGCCATTTCTATGTACACTGGAAAGCTGTTTGGTGCTGAATTGGGGCTTAAGTACACAGTGCTTCAAAGGGTCTGCTTTGTACCAGGATGTGGTGACATGGTCAGAAAAGGGAGACTCCCAGAGGCGCCTGCCAATTCTGCAGTAGAGGTGTGAGTTACAGGGACATCTTCACCGATGGGGGACTTTGGAAACAGAGATGGGGGTTCCTCACAGTGACATCATAACCAAGGGAAGGGACAGCATATCTGGAGTGAGCCCGGAAGGTGATGAGGCGTGTGTTTTGCTCACTCTAAATCCCTCTGAAGGCGTGTTGTGCTTTAAAGGACCTGCTGGCACTTGTAGCTGCCCCAGCTGGAAGGTGGCATAACCGGACTGACTATGGACAGGATACGCCCCAGCTTGTCACGTGGCTCCTTTGCCTGAAAGCTGAAGGCTGTTTTTCCGTTTCTGCTGACCGTGACCATCAGCCACCAGAGCAGTCATGAAGCGTTACAGCTCTTTGTGAGCTCTGTCTCCAAGTGAATTCCGTTCTTTTATTTAAGAATGATGTCTTTCGTCCCTATCCATCAAGTTTATACTGATAGTGCATCCAGGCTTGGCCCTTTCATATCCCTCTGTTCCTGCCTGCCCAGGGAAACCTGGAGCTCAGCCCCTCTGTTTGGATGTGAGCACCTGTATCATGTGTTGGGGAGCCACCATCTGTTATGGCAGTGAAGAGAGATGCCACAGCCTCTTCTGGCTCTCTTTAAGGCTGACATGAATCCTTTGGATTGCTTTTACAGATTTCCGACTTTGGGCTGGCCAAGTGCAATGGTATGTCCCACTCTCACGACCTCAGCATGGATGGCCTGTTTGGCACAATCGCCTACCTCCCTCCAGAGCGCATCCGTGAGAAGAGCCGGTTGTTTGACACCAAACACGATGTATACAGGTGTGTGACACGACACCATGCCCTCTGTGCAGGCTGGGAGCTCTGAGTTTCACTCTTCCTTCCTGCCCTGAACAGCAGTTTCCAAAAAGGCTCTGGGGCACCGTTCAGCCATGGGGTTTGGCCAACGTGCAAGTGGTGTGTGCCTGTTGGGCTTGGGGGTTTTAGCTGGTAGCTACATACTCCCCAGGCACAGGAAAGACTTTTTCCTGTGGGTGGTACTGGCTGAGGAAGAGGCTGTTCCTGCTGCTGGTACTAGGCAGAAGCAGTTAGGAAAAGCAGCTTCAAGTCCAGTGTTGTTCATGGTGTGGTATTTCTTTGAAACATGGGTTTTTCTACTTGTCTGGCAGAAGAGCCTGCTGCTTTGAGTAGCCCACAGATTCATAGGTCTGTGGATTTCGACCCCTCAAAGCACACACTCCTCTGAATCCCAGCTCACACATATGGGTCACTTGCCTCTGAAGGAGGGACATCGGCTCACATCCTAACTCCTCAGTGAATAAACTGACAATGCCCCGTGGTATGGTTAAAGAGGGTTTTATTATAGATACGAGTGAGAACAGCCAGAGGCATGTGGAAGATTCTAGAGCAGAGAGAGAAAAGTAATAGACTGAGCAAGAGACAGGGAGACAAAGAAAAGCACAGGCAAAAGCACAGGCATAGCAAGGTTATGAGGAGAATAAGTAGCTGTGGGGGTGGGGGAGTCTGTGAGCTGGAGAAGTTTAGGGCAGGGGAGGAGGCCAGAAGGGCTTGTATGCCAGTGTGGACTTTGAAATGTGTAGCAGGTACTTGTGATACTGAAGGAGCCTGGAGGTCTGTGTGAGCTTTGCTATGCTGATAGGCACTCATAGTCACTTGTCCCAGTGATAACGGACATGGCAGTGTGGAACCAGCTCCACGAGTTTCTCAGGAATGCTGGCTTTTTTTTTTTTTTAAACCATCAGAATTTGGGGAAATGGTGTTTCCTTTGGACCCGATGTCTACCTGCCTCCCTTTCCTCCTCACATCATGAGGGCCCTATGTCAACCAACTCTGTCTTTTGTCACCAGGCCCAGCTGACTGGTTTGACAGAAGCCTGTGTGCTGAGTCTCTCTGGGAATGGCCCTCTGGGGACTAGTTGGGGCTTGTAGAGTTTGGGGAGAATCCAGTACTTTATTTTAAAGTTGGCTTTAACTTTTGAACCTGTATTTTCCAATTGATGAGTTAGGCTCAACTCTCTCTCTCTCTCTCTCTCTCTCTCTCTCTCTCTCTCGTCTTTTTTTTCTCTCTCTCTTTCTTCCTCCCTCCCTCCCTTCCTTTCTTGTTTTAGATTGGACTATTTCAATGATTTATTTATCTAAACATATGTCCCCCGGTAGCTAAGAGAGGGTTCCGGGCTCAGCTGGTTGCTTCTTAGTACTTTCTATACATTTTCTTTAGCTACTGTCTGACGAGGCCTCTGAGGGCCTTTTGGAGTATTTTAGTCAGAACCAACCTGACCTTGGATTTAAAAGTCAGAGAACAGAGGTGAAAGTGCCCGTAGATGTCTGAATCTTGTTCTGTACCCCTGTGAGAAGGTGGCTCAGAGTTTGGGGACTCTACCAAACCTGAGTCTCCAGCACTGACACCTAGTTTCTCTTCCAGTTTCGCCATTGTGATCTGGGGCATGCTCACACAGAAGAAGCCATTTGCAGGTAAGTGGCCCTGCATGAAAGCAACGGGGATGTCCTTGAATTTTCCCAGCCCTTCTATAATGCCTCTGGTTCATACTTCGCTGCATTGGGACTCCCAGTGTTCAAAGCTTCATGGCAATCCTCAGGTAGACCCCTTATACCTGCCCTGCAAGTACATTGGAGGCCACAGTCAGCTTACTGCAGGTGGCTGACAAAACACTCCTGCTATGTCACCTATATATAGGACAGATCAATTGTGGGACCATCAGACAACACCTTGTTCTTTGATGCCACTTAATGTTTTGTGCTGGTAAAAAAAAAAAAAAAAAAAAATCTATATAACAAACATTTAAAGTGCTTAACTCCTTGGCATTCAATATATTTCGGTTTGAACAAACATCATCACTGTTTAGTTCTGGAACATTCACATCACTCCAGAAGATCTCTGTCTCCAATAGTTGTTCCTGTGATCCAGCAGTTAATTTCTTCTTCCCTCCCTCACCTCCCTTTTCCCCAACATACATGACAGAATCTACTGTTTTAACCATTCTAAGCACGCTGTGGATTGCAGTAAAAACATTCATGTGTTTGGCCTCTAAGACTTGAGTCACTTTTAGCTGCATTGGTAAGGGAGGAGTCTCTTTGCTTTTGTGACATTTCTGGAAATTCACACTACGGGATGTGACCAAAGATGTGTGAAACGACAGAGCATACTCGGTATATATGTGGCTCTGGGTTCAGGCTCCAGGGCCAAACAGACACTCTAGCCAGGCGTGCAAAAGGGGAAGGGTGGAGACAGCAGGATTTAGGATAATGCTGGGAGTTTATTAAACACTCAGCAGAGTGAGTCTATTATGTTTCTGTCCTCCGTTTTTTGTTCTTTGAAATATTTTATGGATATATGTGTGCAGGAGTCTGTGGAGGTCAGAAGAGGACATTGGATCTCCTGGAGCTAGTGTTACAGGCAGTTGTGAGCAGACGGAAGCAGGGCATCTGAAAGAACAGCCATGTTCTTAATCCTTGAGCCACCTCTCCACTCATGCCCCCACACCCACTTCCAATTGCATTCCTGCAGTGGAGGTCCACAGTCTGGATTCTTTTCCATGCAATAGCCTACTGGTTGGGTGTGAAATTGTCTGATAACAGTGACTCAGATCAGATGTGTGGTGTGTCAGAGATCTAGGCACTCAGGTTTTATTGTCTCCTAGATGGGGGGAATCAAGGTGCAGGATTTCCCATATCATGTAGGCTTCATCTGGCTCGCTTTGGCAGCAGGCATTCTTTTGACTTTCGTTGCATTTGGAAAGCCTGCTGGGTTTGGAAGGTTGGATTATTGTGGAAATAACCTGCAGATACTGAAGAGATAGGCATTGCACAAGACTTAACGGGAAAGTGAACAAAGCATCAGTGTGGAACCCTGGCAGCCGGTGGTGACTTTGGGCCAATTTTCCATACCTGCCAATAGGCTCCTGCTGCTGTACAGGGTGTGATTGGAATGCAGGGGTGGGGAAATGCCCGTGGGAATAAGTGGCTGATGGGCTGCATGGTGTAAGATGAACAGAAGGTTGGTTACCCACTGAGAGTCACATTGAGTCCTTCCTGGTAATAATAGATAATGGCAGAGTCTGTGCCCATGAGACATAGTTTTTAAACTTGGGAGAACAGAGGATGGATGGTATGTCCTATAAGGATATGGGTTAAAGAAAGCTCCCAGTTTGGAAAAGGAAATAAATGGTAGTGTCCCGGGTGATGTGCCTGTCACAGCATATCCCAGGCACTTGTCCATGCATCTGAGTGAAGAGCTATCTCCTGCTCCTCAAAGTCTTCACATGTGCCTCTCCTTTGCAGACGAGAAGAACATTCTACACATTATGGTGAAAGTGGTGAAGGGCCACCGCCCAGAGCTGCCACCCATCTGCAGACCTCGGCCACGGGCCTGTGCCAGCTTGATAGGACTCATGCAGAGGTGCTGGCATGCAGACCCAGAGGTGCGGCCCACCTTCCAAGGTGAGTGTCCCTCCCTGTCTCATTATTACTATGTGATGGCTTTTCCAGTGACACGGGCCATGGAGTTGATGACCAGGACAGGGTTGAGGGTCAAGCTCAGGTGGGGAACAATGGGTGTAAAGACAGGGATAAAACAAGCCCACCACTAACAGGGTGGCCCATCCCCTACTTTAGCTGTCAGAACCAATGTCCGCCTCTGCTCCCAGCAGGCTGTATTTGCCTCCAGGTAGCTCTGAGTCCTGGATTTCAAGTTCAGGTACAATGGTGGGTCTTCAGGCACCTGGAGGTAGCTAGTGGCCTGCAACTTTTCTTTCACTTCTCTTAGGGTCTTGCCTCATGATAGATGTGCCCTATAGAATTGCTTTTTAATGAACCTAGGGAGACATGAGTAGGCTGGGGGCCGGCCTGCCAGTCCTGGTGGTTTTAACCCTTGGGGGTCTTGTAGGTTACTGAGGTCCCGTTTTGATCCTAATAAGACCTTGCAGATGGCTTCCCACCCAGGATTGTGGGTGGGTTGCCTTCCGGTGATGCCTGGGGCTTTTCCTATGAACCAGCAGTGGTACTGGGCATGACCTCCACTGGTTAGAGACTGGGGTGTCACTGCTTCTGTCCCCATAGAATTATGTAAGAGTCATAGCTAGGTGACAACTCTCTGTTTTCTCCCCCAAAGAAATTACCTCTGAAACTGAAGTCCTTTGTGAAAAGTCCGATGAGGAGGTGAAAGATCTGGCTCATGAGCCAGGTGAGAAAAGCTCTCCAGAGCCCAAGAGTGAGGTAAGCATCTCTGGCAGGCATCTTCAGCTTTCCAGTTTGTGATGGGATTTCCCAGCCCACCTCCCTATTTCCCTCAACCTGTCCTACACCTCCTTCTAGGAATGTAGGTTCCACAGGGGTCCCCCACCTGCCCAGCACACTGGAGATCATGTAAGGGCAGACTGCCCCAGTCCTCCTGGGCCCCAGATAGGTGGAAGATGGGTCTGATCACAGTCTATCTGTTCATACATAAATTGTTTGTGTTACAAGTACCACTTGGTTACTCATAGGTGGTGAGAAGTTCCAAAGGTCAGTGCTAGCTGAATGCCCCAGGGTAATGATTGAAGCTGGGAGTAAGAGAACTCTGTTATGAGGGTTGGGAGTGGTGGTGGTTTATCTGACATTGGACAGCTTCTCCCAGGGAGAGTAGCAATGGGACAGGTGAGAGCTGGGACAAAGATGCTCCTGATAGCATTAAAGGGGCAGAACCTACCTCCAAGTATACAATGACAGCAACAGCACAAACCTACCTCTGATATGCTGGTGGCCCCCAAGTAGACGTAACAATATACCGGTGACAAACATAGTAAGGCCAGTGATTCCCAAAGGGAGCGAAGGCTCAGAAAGAGTTGTGAGCAGTGCTCAGACTTAGTCGCTGGAAATTTGCTCTTCTTGCAACAGCCAGACCTGTAAAAGCCCCCTATTTCCCTCGTTGACACAGCCCCAAGCCAGACTGGCATACCTGAGAAGTCTGAGTGGACTGGGCCTAGCCTTGCCTGTTCTGTGCTCTTGAAGCTTACCCATGTTTGCCTTTGGTCCTCACACATGGACAGTGCCCCTGAGTGGGAGGCAGCATCATGCAGACTTTTCCATTTTTTGTAAGGTATTATTCTTACAATGTCATTGTGCCATGAAGTTTCTTTGCAGCCCTGAGTTTCAGGGCTTCTTGATGCTATTTGTCCATGGTAGTTCACAGCTCTGGGACTGCCATCTCTGCTTTGTGTGTGGCCAGCAGTCTCTTCTTCTCTGTACTCTGACATGGAGGCTGGAGGAGTAGAGTCCTCACCACCGCCCTCTCCTTCTTTGCAGGCCAGGCCTGAGTCTGCACGCCTCAAGCGCGCCTCTGCTCCCCCCTTTGATAACGACTGCAGTCTTTCTGAGTTGCTGTCACAGTTGGACTCTGGGATCTCCCAGACTCTCGAAGGCCCTGAGGAGCTCAGCCGAAGTTCCTCTGAGTGCAAGCTCCCATCATCCAGCAGTGGCAAGAGGCTCTCTGGAGTGTCCTCAGTGGACTCAGCCTTCTCCTCCAGAGGATCGCTGTCACTGTCATTTGAGCGGGAACCTTCGACAGGCGGTGAGTGACTGTGAGCACTGGTGAACTTGCATACGGCTCCCTTGTAAGTTATGTTGGAGTCTGAGCAGTTGATACACCAGGTTTCTTGTTCTGATGATTCCTGTGTTTTTTCCCGTTTCCTCTCATGAGTCTTAGGCGTTATCAGCATAATTGATGCTCAGAGCACAGATCCAGAAATTCCTTGCATTGTGTAGCATGCAAGGAAGACAGGCCACATCACCTGGCTGAGCCAGCCCTGGGATAGAGGCTGGCCTCAAGTCTGCAACTTGGAAAGTTCAAGTCCCATCCAAGGGAACTAGTGGTACTAGGGGGCTTTACTTATGCCAGCCTTGTGCCCTATACTCAGACACTTCCAGATAACCCCTGTCCCGAACTTTTGTGTTTATGGGCATTCTCAGTTACCATAGCCTTGCATCAAGCTGGGCTGGCCGTCCTGGGAGGTGCTGACACTTGGAATGCTTTGTAAAGCACAGGCATGTCAATCTATGATGTAGCATGAAGGAAGCCAAGTGTAGATAGCTGTGCCAAAGACTTGGGATCTTACCAGCCTTCAGGGATTTTTCCAGTAGAATGTTTAGTAGAAGAGCATTGAAGGTTAAGGAAATGCCTTGCAAAGGTGGGTAGAGAGGACTGTATCCAAGCTGTGGACTACAGAATCAAAAAGGACAGTCAGGACTAATTTCACAGCAACCATAGACGTACCACTATCTGCTATGGAGAGATATGTTCTAAAATCTCCTCTTCAGACTTAATCCTCTCTGGTCTTGTCCTCATGCTATCCTATGAGCATTTAGTATTTAAGTCAGTCATGGTGGTGCATGTCTTTAATTCCAGCACTTGGGATGATCTCTGTGAGTTTGAGACCAAGCTGGTCTACAAAGCAAGTTCCACAACAGATGGTTCTACATAGAGAGACCCTGTCTGAAAAACAACAAAAGAATGGAGTGTTGAAACACTGGGTAGGGTCTGTCCCTTAGTATCACCTATACCCCCACTGCACTGCAGAACAACCTGGAGAATGTTGCAGGTGCTTGTCTATGGGAGTCAGGACTCTGAGTATTGGCAGTAGATTTTTAGGTCCAGTGTAAAGTTCCATTGTGAACACTGAATGGTGTCCTGAGAAATCCAGTTTTGAGGATCATCCCAGAAACACCTCATGTGATGTCCCCATGATGTGGGATACAGCTTTGAATCCCCTTGAAGTTCCAGGAACCATCTCTGTGGGCCAGTAGAGCCCCAGGAAGAATGTCTTGGAGTCTGTCTAAGTCTGCAGGTTGATTGTGTTCCTGTCTGGCTTTCCTTTTTGTTACCTCTTTTTAAATGATTGTCAGCAGTCCTGCTGTTGCTGGGGCAGGAGTGTGGTCAATCCCCTTTTCCTACCCTGGAAAAGCTGGAGTGGTTTTATTCTGAATATTGGCAGAGGAACATGGGAGACATTAAATACACTGCCCAAGGTCTCCCTGGACTAGATCTGAATGAAATAAGCTCATAGGGTGGATGCTTAAAGGCCTGCACGTAAAGGGTGTACCCTGAATGCTCTTGTTCAGAATCCCTGGAGAGGTAGTCCACCTGACCTCAGCCCATAGGCCTTAGAAGCCCACATCCAGCAGTAATGGCCTTGCTCTAATGTCTGACATTGTACCCTCTCTCCCTGCAGATCTGGGTCCCACAGACATCCAGAAGAAGAAGCTAGTGGACGCCATCATGTCAGGGGACACCAGCAAGCTGATGAAGATCCTGCAGCCTCAGGATGTGGACCTGGTCCTCGACAGCAGTGCTAGCCTGCTGCACCTGGCTGTGGAGGCAGGACAGGAGGAGTGTGTCAAGTGGCTGCTGCTTAACAATGCCAACCCCAACCTGACCAACAAGAAGGGCTCCACACCACTGCATGTGGCTGTGGAGCGCAGGGGCGGGGAATCGTGGAGCTACTGCTGGCCCGGAAGATCAGTGTCAATGCCAAGGATGAAGACCAGTGGACTGCCCTGCACTTTGCGGCCCAGAACGGGGATGAGGCCAGTATGAGGCTGCTCCTGGAGAAGAATGCCTCTATCAATGAGGTGGACTTCGAGGGCCGAACACCCATGCATGTGGCCTGCCAGCACGGACAGGAGAACATTGTGCGCACACTGCTACGCCGTGGTGTAGACGTGGGCCTGCAGGGAAAGGATGCCTGGCTGCCTCTGCACTATGCTGCCTGGCAGGGCCACCTGTCCATTGTCAAGCTGCTAGCCAAGCAGCCCGGGGTGAGTGTGAATGCCCAGACGCTAGACGGGGAGGACACCCCTGCACCTGGCTGCTCAGAGGGGCCATTACCGCGTGGCCCGCATCCTTATTGACCTGTGCTCTGACATCAACATCTGTAGTCTGCAGGCACAGACACCTCTGCATGTCGCTGCGGAGACTGGACACACTAGTACTGCTAGGCTGCTCTTGCATCGTGGTGCTGGCAAGGAGGCTTTGACCTCAGAGGGCTGGACCGCCTTGCACCTGGCAGCCCGGAATGGACACCTGGCCACTGTCAAGCTGCTGGTAGAGGAGAAGGCTGATGTGTTGGCTCGGGGGCCCCTGAATCAGACGGCACTGCACCTGGCTGCTGCCCATGGGCACACGGAGGTCGTAGAAGAGCTGGTCAGTGCTGACCTCATTGACCTGTCTGATGAGCAGGGCCTCAGTGCACTGCACCTAGCTGCCCAGGGCAGGCATTCACAGACTGTGGAGACTCTGCTCAAACATGGAGCCCACGTCAACTTGCAAAGTCTGAAGTTCCAAGGAGGCCAGAGCCCCACTGCCACACTGCTGCGGTGCAGCAAGACCTAGCTTGCCACCTGCAGAACCAGGGCTCTGTGTAGGCTTCTGGTCCATCCTTGTATTCCTCGTGGGAACAGAATGGTCCTGGGACACTGCTCACCCTGTTGGTGGCCTCTCCATACATTGACAAAGCAGAGGCTAATGGACAAGGTGATAATAGCTGTGTCAGGGCAGAGGCTGCCACCGGCCACTGTGGCCGGCCATGGTGTCTGATGTCAGATGGGACTAGGTCAGTGTCATTTCATTGTAGTCTTAATTGGCAGCTGATGTGGGTCATTCATAACAAAGCCCATACAAGGATAGCCCTTCTGCCCTAGAGCAAGCCACATCTGCTTGCTTGGAGCACAGCATCCTTGGTAGAGGCATGGAAGAGGCAGTGTCCTTTGTCTTCTCACTGAGATGGGCAGAGCATCCTGTCTTTGGAAGCATAGTGTTTTCTTATATATGAGTGACATGCTAGCTTTGCTTGAAACCTGTGAGGTTATAACTGGCACTGGCTGATGGCGTCTAGAAGGGGAATGGTTATAAAATCACAAAGCTGGTCTTAACATTGAACAGCCTTACCAGCATTGAACCACTGTTTCATTTGTTTTGCTTTTTGTGTTTTGTTTTTTGGTGATGTCTAGGTCACCACACCCTGACACCCCGCTCCCTGACAGTTGCTGAATTCTCACCTAAAATGTCAGAGCCACATCTGTAAAAGTTAGTGGAAAACTCTTTATAAATAGGTTTTATACTAAACATTTTTTAATCAAATCACTCTTCCGGGCTCTTGTCTTTTGGTGAGGTGGTGGGTTTGTGCCGAGGGTTTTGCTGATTTGCCCTGTGGTGACTCCTGCTGTGTTCCAGCCACAGCAGTTGAATATGGCTGAGGTGGCCATTGGAGGAGATGGTTGTACTCTTGGGGTGGGGGGAGGGCAAGAGATTTGATAACCTCATTGTTATACCTACCCCCTTTGGCATTCTGAATATTGTCACTGTAGATATGTGTTGCAGAAGTGCCCTGTTTGCAAACACATGCTATAGTTTGCAGCACAAAGAGTGACATTAATGTACTGTTTACTTTGACATGAATCATGGACAGGATACTCTTCTGTGACAGGAAGTGGTGGAGCTGGCTGTGTTTTAATATGCCTCAATTTGCCTTCACTGTCTTCTACTCTTGTGAAACGCAGAGACCATGGGAGATCTGTATGATGTCAATAAAGGACTTACCTACTTTTGGAATTCACTAAGATTATTATTATTATTTTTTTTTTAATCAGTAAGCTCTATTCATTTAGTCCTTGAAAACCAGAGATCTGAGGCAGTACCTTGGGGTTTGGAGATCACGAAACAGAATGGCCAGGGGCATCTGCCTTGCATATGCCAGATCTGGAAGGGAGGAGCTCCCAGCACCAATGTTTGCATTTTTTAAAATTATTATTCTCATACTAACTTTACATCTGAAATAATTTCAGATTACATCAATTATGGTGGTAACTTCACATTGACTCTGGGTTTCTCTTTCAGTTACATTTGACCTTATTTTCCTGACCATCCTTTGTTTTTTTAGTCACTACCTTTCTATCCAACTGTCCATTATCCCACCATCCACCATTATACCTAATTTCCAACCACCCACTTGTCTATCCAACTGTCTGCCATCACTGCCCATCCACCCACCCTTCTACCTGTTTGCCTTCCTCTCTGACTACCCACCACATACCTACTCACCTCTCAGAATAGCTTGCAGACAAAATGCCCAGTTACTTCTCAGTGTGTATTTCATCCACACCAAGGATTTTAATTCCCTAGCAGCCATCAGAATCAGGAAGTTAGCATTGGCATGATACTATCTAGTCTGTAAATCCTTTTAAAATTATACTGGTAATCTCAGCAGAAGTGGCTCTTCCTAACCTTGGGGGTCCTGGATTCTATCTATTTCTTTACGTTTTATTGTCCCATCTCCAGTTTTCTGTGCTCATTTCCAGGCTTCTCTTGCCTTGCACAACCTTTACATTTTTTGTGATATATGTAGCACTATAGGCTTGTCTGACTCTACTTATGGTGGCTTAGGTTTTAACCGGCACACACAACAGACTCGATACTGTGTTCCCATCTTTCTATTTAATTTTTCATTGGTATTGGTACACAGTTACAGATTACTGTGTATAGCCAATGTGTCAAACTCCATTATCCCTTAATGCTCAGTGATCCCCAAGTTAGTCAGCTTGAAGGCCTCTATGCACATTGGCTGCATGAGGACTTACTGCTTTGACTGACTCAAAATACCCAACACACAAACAGACCACTAGATATAGACTACATACCCCATTTATACCATACATACATGAAATGACTCCAGCCACTGAATTAATTCTGCCTGACAGGTGACATGGGGGCTGACATGAACAGGATTGTTGTGATGAACAAACATCACACTCTGAGGAACCACTGAAGTTGGTTCTGAAGGTGAAAAACTCTGGAGCTTGCTGGGTAGTTGTCCTGTACCACCATGAGGGCAGTAAGCTGTGAGTTGTTCCCTGGTTGACGGCAATTGCTATCATGATAAAAATATCTGCGCTGAAGCAAGGAAGTGCAACAAAAGCCCCTCTGATGCTGAATAAGTAGGAAGGAGAAGGCTGCAGGTGGTTCGTTTCTCTGCTCATTGCCACAGAGTTTATGCGTAATAAAAGGTATAAAGGTATAAAAGGCTAGCTCTTTGGAAAGATCCCCCACAGTGTGTGCTGACCCTGAGTGTAGGACTCTGGGTGAAGGGAAAAGAGCCCCCCCCCCTCCAGGTTTTAACGTCTGATGATGTTGCCTTTTGGAGCAACCTGGAGGTTTCAGCAAGCCTTGTCTTCTGTGGCAACACAGAAAAATGAAGTCCCTTCATAGTCTCCTTCCATAGCTCCAGCTCTTCCTCCTGGAGTCACTGCCAGGAACAGCTCCTGGAGTCACTGCCAGGAACAGCTGGGCCACTGGAAAAACAAGGTTCAGTGAGGTGGCAGCTGAGGCTGCAGGTGTGGCTGGTATGACAGGTGTGGCTGGTGGGAAGTGGCCCTGGGGGAAAAGAACTGAGCCTCCTCCATGGGCGGTAGGCTGAGCTGTCCTTCATCACACTTCCTTTTCTATCTTCCCTGGAAGCTGTAAGAGGACCCCTGACTTCTCTGCACTGAAATGGGCAAGCAAGGACCCCATCTTTGCTTCAAGGAAAAGGACAAATTAAGCAGAAAATGGTGGTGCTGGGGCCATCAGTGACAGAAGGTGGCCATGTGCCCATGCACAGACTCTCTCTGAGTTTGGGGACAGAGCCAGGTCCAGACAAGGATTTACTGAAGAGCCTGAAGAGCCAGCTTGAACTGGTCTTCCTAAAAAGATGGAAGGTTGATGGAGGAGTGACAGGTAATAGAAGCTGACTGTGATTAGGGAGAGTGGATGGAGAAAAAAACCTCTATCTGGGGGAAGGGATGGAAGATAGCTTCACTGATGGTAGAAGGAAGCTTCACAGAATCAGGTTTCCTTTCCATTTGCTATGAGAAAGTACTCAGACAAAAATAATTTATGAGAGAAAGGATTTATTTTAGTTCATAATTGCAGGTTATGATCATTCATTGCAGGAAAGTCTAAGCAGGAACTTGAAACAGCTAGTCATGTCACATCCACAATCAAGAGCAGAGAGAATGTATGAATACATTCATGTCAGTGCTCAGTTCATTCTCTCTCTCCCTCCCTCTCTCTCCCTCTCTCTCTCTCTCTCTTTCTCTTCTCTCTGTTTCTGTCTTTGGTGCAGTTAAGGACAAAATGCAGTGAATAGTGCAACCAATAGGTTTTCCCAGATGAAGTGATGTGATCAAAACAGTCTCCCACAAACATGTCCAAAGGTCAATCTGATCTAGACAATCCCTCAATGAGACTCTTCCCAGGTGATTCTAGATTGTGTCAATTTGACAATTAAAGCTAACCATCACAGCTAGTATCTAGTGTCTGTCTCCATTTAGTAAATGATCAGGCAGGGATGTATGATTGGATAAGCCACATGGTCTCTCTCAAGAGGTACTTTTCTACCTGTAGGGGTAATACCTGGAGGCTGCCTATGAACCTGCCATGGGCCTGATACAGACCGTGTGTGAGTCAGGTTGAAGATGAGGATCTGGGAACTGTTTGTTCCTTGAACACAGAAAATGCTTAGCAGTTATAATGAGGCTATGTCTGCTGACTCTTAACACTCCGCATGTCAATCAAGAAGGCACCAGACATGGGGAACCGTCACAGAGTGGGACAAGAAAACCAGGATCAGTTTTAGCTTCTCTCCTGCCTCTGTAAATAGGCAGGAAAAGTTTAGGTCATGTGTGCCTAGACCTGAGGAACACAGGCAACCTGGAGTGTTGTTGGGATAAAGAGCTAGGGCAGAGACAAAGATTAGCTTCTTAAAGTGAAGCCTGTCCCACCACACTTGTCCAACCTCTCCCTCCTCTCAGCACCAAAAATATTTTGGCCCTAACATTTAGATCTGTCATCCTACAGTGACAACATCAATAAGTTCTACTCATGTGCATGGAACTTCAAATACCTGTCACTAACTGACTGTGCAAAATGAACTGAGCCCATTAGACAGAATATTCTACCTTGGAGGACAAACCCACAGCTTTCCCAGTCAAGCCAAGAAGCAGGTTTTAAAAACCAGAAGATACAGGATCCAGTAAGATGTTCCAGCTGGCAAAGATGTCTGCTACCAAGACTGATGGCCTGAGTTCAATACCTGGGACCCACATGGAGAAGGCAAGAATCAACTTCTACAAATTGTCCTCTGACCTCTGGCATGAGTGCACACATGTGTATGTGCTTCCAGATCCGTGGGTTCTGGATCATGCTGTTAGCATGATTTCAAACGGCAAGAGCCGAGAATACAGAGGCTTGGCAAGATGCTTCTCAAGGGTATTTTAATTTCTCCCACAGCACAGGCTGAGATACATTTTCAGGTCATCCCCCTTTGCAGGTGGATAGGATATTTTCCTGCAGAGGTGGCCCTTCAGGGTTTCCTTAACAACTGCATCACATGGGCCTCTGGTCTCTGAGTGATTCTACCTGCACCCCTTGGTACTGAGTTTAGCACTTTTTTCTTATTTCAGTCCAGGGCCAGCTCTGTCAGCCACAATTGTCTTCATTCATTTACTTCTGTCCCTGGACTTTTGTCCCCTCTCCTCCTTGTCTGCCTATAGTTACTTGCAAGGGTTCTGGTGCTTTGGCCAACAGTCCTATATGGCAAGGAAATGCAATGGCCAAAAATGAATGTATCTCCAAGCCAAGAGTCAATGTCTCACCAAATCAGCAATGAGGGGTTGGTCTAATGACTGTGGCCTAGTCATAATGATGTCTAAACAGTGAATTTGGATTCCAGTGACAACAGTGACATAACTGTAACCACCCTGTGGGTGTGGGAGGGGCTGTTGTGTAAGAGGCAGATCTGTATGCTGCACAGCTGGAAGTCACAGTGTTTAGAAGAAAAAGAAAAGGGTAGAGAGAGCATGGGATGGAAGCTAGGCCTCTGATGGACTCTGGTTGGGGTAGGTGATGGGACAGAGAAGGTGTTACGGTCTGTTTTCTCCATGTGAGTCTTTCATTTTTTACACTACAGCATTTTTACTGTATTAGTTTAAAAACAGACAAATTAACATGGAAAAGACTGAAGATACAGCTTACACGTGTGCACAGGCAGGAGGGTCTTGTGTGGCTCAGCACAGGAACAGAGTGATAATCTGACTGTGTTGGTCTTTTCAGGGTTACAGGAATTGACAGATGCTTTACTTTTCATAGTAGTAGCCTGGAGTTTTAAGGTGGGCTTCTAAACACCATGTTTTTAGCCCCCCCAGGTGCCAGTGAGTGGGCCAGGTGGTCTTCTGTGGCAGAGCTGGTGTACAAAGCTGACCTGGGCTTAGCATCACCAACTGGCTTTCTCACTACTTCACACCCAACTTTCCGCCACGCAGCCAGCCCTCAGAGGCACCGGTGACTTCTTAGGGATGGAGAGACAGTGCTCTGAGATCTTCCCCTGCCCACCGCTTTGGGCTCCAGTGAGAACATTCCATGTTTCCTGTGTTTCCTTGTCTGAGTAACTGGGCAGAGCAACTATGAGGAGCTTGTTTCTCCTGCTTGGCTCCCCTCCACCCAGCTTCCCATTTAGCCTCTAGAGGATGTAGAAGCCTCTGACCCTGGGTGGTTCCCACCTTGATCTTGTTCCTATGCCCTAGCCAGGTGCCCTCCAGCTGCCTCATGTGTGGGCGAATGTGGTGTTCTAGAAGGTGACTGAGGCCTGCTTTCAGCACCACTGCCTGTGGTTGGCCTGGTTGGTGTCGCCCAACCTAGAAAGGCAAATGAACTCACCTTCTATCTCTTTCCATGGACCTCTATCACCAGAATGCCTCTGCTGTGGAAAGAGAGCAAAGAGCATTGGGCCAGGCCTGGCCCTGTTGTTCTGACAGAGTGCCCTTGGTTAAGATTGATGCTGGAAACCGAGGGAGAGGGGATGTAGACCATGACAGGGTGTCTTAGTTTGCTTTCTGTTGCTGTGATGAACACCAGGATCAAAATCAACTTGAGCGGTAAAGGGTTTATTTATCTTATAGGTCATAGTCCATCATCAGAAGCCAAGGCAAGAACTCAACACAGGTACTGAAGCAGAGACCAAGGCAGTAACTCTGCTTACTGGATTGCTCAGTTTGCTTTCTTATACAGCTCAGGACCACATGCCCTGGGGATAACACCACGTGTGTGTGTGTGTGTGTGTGTGTGTGTGTGTGTGTGTGTGTGTGTGTGATCTGGACCTTCTAGAATCATCAATCAAGAAAATGCTCCCAAAGATTTGCCAAGAGGTCACTTTGATGGAGGCATTTTCTCAATTGAGTTTCCCTCTTTTTTAAGATAACGCTCACTGCATTAAGTTGCCAAAAAACTAACCAGCACAAGTAGGTGGCAGGCAGAGCCAAGCCCCTCCTCATTCCCACCACACTTCAGATTTACTTTATGTTGAGCAAGCATTGTGGACACTACTTAGCATGCAGGGGGAGTCTAGAGGGGACTGGTTGTTACTTATTTCTCAGGATGCAGACAGTCTCAATGACCCCACATAGGGCTGAGCCATACTCAGGAGGCAAGGGGTTAGTGCAGAACTTGTGAGCCTTCATAGGCTGCCAAACCACCAAGAACCACTTCTACTCATCAGGGAACATTTTTCCTTCATTTCTCAAAGCCAACAGCAGCTTGTTGGGACCTGCCACCGGAAATCATCACCTGCCAATCTGCACTGGGTGGGGGCCTTGTGTTCTGGGTGGATCCATCCCATTGTCCTAGAAGTAGACTGTCCTTTGTTTGGAGACAGGGGAGAGCTGAAGCCTTCTACCATCTGGTCAGGGGAAACTCTGACCAGGGGGGTGGGGGGATAAAGATGACAGCCAAAGTGAGCAACTTCTCAGGAGTTGTGCACAAATGTTCCCAAAGAACATGGAGAGTCCAACATCCTTTGAAAGGTTATGTACAGCATCAACCAGGGCCTAAGCAAGTCTATATAGTCCTTGGCCTTTTTTCCTTCCAGCTCGTGAATGCAGGTATATTGCCAAAGAGTTGTGAGAGGAACAGAATCTGAGTCTGGGGCTGTGTGGGGCACTTTGTGTATGCAGGGCCAGGCGCTCAGGGATCTACATCATTGTCATCTGTGAATGTCAAGATTGTTCCACTCCATCCTCCCAGTCCTGCCTAAGCTTTTTGCCTCTGACCATGACACTAAGCCTCCGGCCCATGGCTAGGAAACCTGGGTCTTCTTGGCCTCTGCCTGGGTCTTGTTTAACCTGATATTGCTGCCCCCAACTCCTTCTAGAATATGCCTTCCATTCTTTGTCCTTCCTACCATTTTTTAGTCCATTTATACTAAAGGACATCTCCTAGAACATCACAGGGGCTTACAATTTATTGCTGACTGTCTTGGTCAGGTATCCATACATCTTACACCCTGTGGTGGGACCATAGGTATGCATCACCTGGTTGAGAAAGCTGTGTAGCAGGTTTGGCCAAGGAAAGTGCAGGATGACCCCACCTGATTACAGGCCAGTGTAACCAGTCAGCTACATGCAAAACACCAGGCTTGATAGCCCCTGACAGAATGTACAGAACTCCCTCCACAAGCATGCTCTGCCTCTGCCACACCTCTTCCAGAAGCACAAGGCCATTTGAACAATCTGGATTTACCCCTATTTTCATATTATTTCTGATGCCTTCAAGAAGAACTAAATGATCAGGCAGTGGTGGTCCATGCCTTTAATCCCAGCATCCGGAAGACAGAGGCTCTCTGTGAGTTGGAGGCTAGCCTGGTCTACAGAGTAAGTTCCAGGACAACCAGGGCTACACAGGGAAACTCTGTTTGAAAATAAATTTAGAATAAAATAAATAAAAAAGAAGAACTGACTGGCTAGGCAAGGTGGTGCATAGTTAAATTGAAGCACTGAGGAGGAAGAAGCCAACCAGTTCACTGCAAATTTATGTCTAGCCTGGTATACAAAATAAGTCCTAGGCCAGCCAGGACTACTTAGGAAATATGTCTCAAAAACAAACAAACAACAATCAAAACAATCCCCAAACGGTAACTTCTCTGCAGAAGAGTGAGGAGAAACTGTTGTATGGGAGAAAGATGAAGCATCCTCTAGCTTCTCACATAGAGCATGAGACCAGGGCGCAACAGAGGCAGGTTATATTTTGAACATGAATAAGCCAAACTTTCATTTAAACTTTTGGAGTAAATAGAATCCAAGATGGTCTGTGAATTTCAGATACATGCTGAATCAGTTTTCAGTGCACGTCCCAATGCTAAATAAATTATCCACCATATATTTTATTATATCTTAATTATGTTTTTTGAGATGGGGGGTCTCACTCTACAGACTAGTCTGGCTTGGGATTTACTATGTACCCCAAGCCGTCCTCAAACGTACGACCAATCCAGCTACTCACGATCTGCCTCATGCTAAGCCTCCATGCCAGACCCATATTTTATTATTGTTGTTGTTTTGGTTTAGTCTTTTAAGACAGGGAGGGTTCACTCTGTAGCCCTGGCTTTCCTGGAACTTGCTCTGTAGACGTGATTCATTTAGCCCAGGCTAAGAATGCCTGATCTTTGCCTCTAGCTCCTAAGTTCTGAGATTTCAGGCGTGTACCCCAATGCTTGACTAAGAATTGCCTCTTTCTTGGTCTTCAGCCACAGGGGCACCTGCATTTTATACAGCAGCTCTTTTGGCTTCTAGCATTTCTTGGCCATATAATTTTATTTTTAAGTGTTGTTCCTGAATTTGGAGTTCTCCCCAAATAAGCTTCTCCCTGAGTTTGTGCCCACAGACAATGGAACTGTTTGTGGAAAGGTTCATACCTGCCTTTTAGAGGCAGCTTTGTCAATTGCAAAACTAGGTGCATTAGGAGCAGACAGAGGGTTCCCACAAAATGGGAAAATTCCTACTTCAAATTGTCATAGCAACCACTGGTGAACCAGCTAAGGGATAATGTGTGGTGACCCTTCACAGGACTTAAAGGTCCTCAATGAGCCCAGGCTGAGGTCATGAATTGGCCTGTCTCAGGCAAAGCCAGGAACCTGGGGCAGGTAGGTACCCAGTGTATACAGCCCCACACTGCTCAGTTCAGTGTGCTGTGGCTCCCACAAGCTTGATGTCTGGCTAGTGCTGACCACAGAGGGTGTGTCAGGATCAGGTGAGGTTGTGAAGACAAACATCTGGCACACGGGCTGCTTCCCTTGGTTAGCCACTGGTCCAGGGTGTGTCTCTTGGCCTAAGGGGTCACCAGCCTCCTCCTATTAATCCTGATTAACTGGTGAGGTTGGTGTCAGCCTTTGGTAAGGACTGGGATTTTCCTCTGAGGCAGAGGGAGCTTGGGGGCAGGGATGCAAGAAGGAAGCTGCTCCTTTCTCCGGGTCCCAGATAGTTTGCAGAATGCAGGTAGAAGAGCCATCTGCAACACTGAAGAGAGTCTGAGGGCTGAGCAACCCCACAGGGAGCCAAGTATCTTGGCTCTGGGAAGCAGAGGGAGGTGTTTCAGCACCTGAACCAGCTGAGCCTGGTCCTCAGGCTCTGGCAGACACTGCCGCCCTCAAGGTTAAGCAAAGCCAGATGCAGGAATGCCATTCCTCAGCCCCAGGACAAAGCTGAATTCATGCTCCTGAGAGTTGGAGGGCATTGAGTATACTGGCTTCATTTTGCTTGGGTCCCCAGACAGAATCCCCTTCTGTTACCCAGTGCAAATGGTTCTGATGTACTTTGGGTCCTAATTTGAGTTCACCTTGTTAAAGAAAGTCCAGTGCATGACTGACTGTTGTTCTTACCCAGAGGCTAAAATGCAGAGCAGAGGCCAGTGTATTCTAGGTACTCAGAGGCCTCACAGGTCCCCCAAATGAAGTAGCAGGATAGAGGAAAGTTTGTTCTATCAGAGCTCTGACTTTTCCAGCCCGCCCTCTGTCATAAATCTGAGCGGGGATGGGACAGTTACCCTTCCCTCACACCTCTCAACCTCTCCAGATCTAACCAATCTCTGGGTTCTATCTTGATCTCTTCAAAATCTAGCACCTGACCCTGCTCCCCTCATCTTGAGGGATGCTCTACAAGGTGTGAGTCTTTGGTCTCCTGTATCTGGCCCTCCTCTACTGTTCTCTTAACAGTAAACATGGGCTCCTAAGTGGCCCCTCAGGCTGCCAGGTCCCAAGCTCTGTAGGCAGTCAAGACCTCATCCAGGGGCCTGGCTGTCTGAGACCTCATTCTGTCTTGTCTTTCTCACTCCTCATCTTTTCTACTGCCTCTGCCTCTAAGTCACTATCAGCTTCTCCAGGAAGCCTTTGGGCCCACATGCAGATGTTCACACACTGGCCTGGGTTGCATAGGACAATGCCCTGAAAGACCTGGCTGAAGCTTCCAACAGCCCATGAGGCGTCTCTCCAACAGCCACAGAGGATCTCATCATGGTTGACACCCCTCACCTGGAACTTCCAGGTAGAGCTATGCAATGAGCTAGAGAATTGGGGGTGGTGAGGAAAAGGAGGGAGAGGAAAGAAGTGTGTGTCTAAGAGTTGGACCTGGACAGTAAAGCCTGGGTTAAGGTCCAGGATTCAGTCCGCATGGGTTGGTCTTACTCATGAGAACGAGGAGGTGTGTGTGTGTGGGTGTGGGGGAGTGTTGTAGGTGTTTCTCTTCCTGAACCCATCCTCCCAAGCCAACAGCCTATCTAGAATGTAAGTCTCTCCCTGGTCTTTCTGCACTGAGGCTGGAGGTTGGGCAAGGTACAGTGGGTGCTGGCTCTCTTCCCTCTGTGTCTGGCCCAGGAGCCAGACCTGGACTGTGGTACATACTCTGGGGGATCAGTGAAACAAGGCCCAGTGAAGGTAAAGCCTGAAGATTTCTGGAGATGCCCTTGAGATTTCTGGCCCCATAGCACACAACACCTTCTCCCAGACAGTGAGACAAGTTCCACTTCCACAGGCTGTACCTGTTACACTCTAGGGAAGGAGAGGAGAGGAGGTTCTGCAGAGAGAATCCCAGCGGAAAGTCCTTCGAGCAAGAGGTGTCTGAGGAGTGTTCCAGCTCCCCTCATGACACAACCAAGTGTCTTTTAAAGGTTTCTGAAGTAAAAGGAGACCTTGCTTCCAGAAGACGCACACAGAGTTAATATGTGACCTGTGTACATGACCAAGGAAGAACATGGGGCCATACATGACGGGGGCCAGTCTTTATCTATGTAAGGGAGTGGAGCTTGGTTAATGTCTGAGTTGTCAAATATGACGAACTAAAGGTGCCTCTTTTCCCCAGACACAGAGAGGGGGTCCTAGTTACCCGAAGGGCCTGGGTTTACTCACAGTGCTAAGAGGATCTAGGTCTCAGGCTGGTAAAAGAGGAAGAGATGACCATAGACAGTATAGGCTCTATGCCTGATGCAGGGCAGGATCTCTTTCTACCCAGGAGGAGGAGGAAGACAAATCTTCAATGTGAGCATTCAGCCTGCATGGTGATCAGAGTCAAAAGAAAGCCACAATAGTTGGGGGAGATGGCTGAGTGGGTAAAGTGCTTGCTGGGCAGGTGTGAGGGCCCGAGTTTGAATCCTCAGAACCTATGTAAAGCCAGGTGTGGACGAACATCTATAATCCTGGTATTCTTGTGGTGAGATGGGGCGGGAGATAGGAGAATCCCTGGAATCCTGAAGGCCAGCTAGAAGGTGTTAAACAGCAAGAAGAATCCCTGTCTCAAACAATCAAACAAGGTGGAAGGTGGGGACCAAACCCAAGGTTGTCCTCTGACCTCCACACATGTGCCATGTCACATACATGCCTGTAAGTCACACAGGAATGCATGCACACACACACACACACACACACACACACACACACACACACACACCTTTCACAAATGCCAAAAGAGGTTGTGGCTGTCAAGCCACAACCAAATGATTAGGTAGGCAAAGAGGGTTGTGAAGGTTAGGGTCTCAGGTACTTGTGTCTGATGCCAAGAACAGTTCACTACTGCAAGGACAAGGCTTACTCCAATGTCACTATAGTCCCCACAGAATATAGTCTAGAAGAACATACACCCGGCTGCTGATTATCCACCTTCTTGTTGGCCCTGTAACTGAGGAGGATCATCTCATGGAGGCCACTTATTCACCTGCTTCACTCAGTCTTTGAAAACTTCCCAGCCACAACCTTGAACACATCACCATACACTTGCTTTCCCATTGCAAGGATCTGCCAGCTCCAGGTAAGCTTCCTCTAATCCTTCTCCCCATCCAGTGCAAATCCTGACAGTGGCTGGCTTTGGGGGCGCAGGTGTTCATCAAGCTTGGGGGGGGATGTGATGACTCCAGGCAACCCAGCTAGTTGAGGATAACCTTCTATCTCCAGTTGCTGCTGAAACATTTTGGTAGACAGTGTTGGTGTAGAAGTAGCTTGCCTAGGCTTCCACAAAAGGCACCCCTATTACCTTTCCTGGAAAGTTAGTTGAGCCTAGTTTGGACTCTGTTCTCAGGCAGGTTTTGCTGAGATGGCCCCTCCAAAAATGTCAGCGTCTTTTCTATTTTCAGAGAGGTTGGGTACTAGGCAGGGCTAATGCAAGAACGGACAATTTATGTAGTAGGTGCTTCACAAATGCTTCTGCCTGTCTGCCTGGTGTGCTCACTGGAACTTACAGGTCCCATTTAGAACTTCTGCCCAGGTCTGATCTTCTCAGAGGGTGAGGCTGGGTGCCATTTCCCCATGAGCTCTGCCTTGCCAGTCCCGGGGTTGCTGAGTAAGAGATCTGCTTCTGCCCTGGGGACAGCTTGGCAGTGGCCTGAAGGTTCCTAGGAGCAGAGGCACGTGCAGGGGGTGGGAAAGGCAAGGCTTGTAAAGACAAGGAAGGTGACCTGAGGCAGATCTACCTCCTGTCCTTAGGGAAGAATTAATAAGTAGACCATTGTGTGAGAATGATAATAATTAGATCATTAGAAGGGCCCAATCTGCCCTCTCCACTCCCTGCCCCAGGGTTGGGCCCTGGACCCACCTAACAATCTGCCTCTACTGTAGGTGTCTGGTCTCTATGGAAACTGGGAGTCATTTCACAAACAGAAGATTAGGCCTCGTGGGAATGGGGAGGTGAGGAAATCTCAAGGGGCAGAGTTTTCATTTATAGTGCTATGGAGTGAAGGTGTCAGACCAAGGTCTCGAAGCCAAACTCTACTGACTAAGTGGAGTGCAGAGCACAAAGACTGGTTTCCTGGCCCTCTGCCTGTGAGCAGGACGGCACCACACTTGATTCATTTGGCACCAGAGATCAGACCCAGGGCTTCATGCATGCTAGGTGAGCACTCCACCCTGAGGCACCCCAAACTCAGCACCTCACTTTTTGCAACAGAGGGAGTATTTGGCAGAGATGCTGGTCTCCTCTTGTCACCTGGTGACTTTCTGAGTTTTTCCCAGGGAAAGCTAACATTTCCTCTTCCTAAACATTCAAATAATTTACCTCCAGGGGGCTGTTATGTGGCTGAGCTGGTACAGTGCATGCCTAACATGCACCAAGCCCTGGGTTCAATCCCTAGCACTGAACAAGCTGGATGTGATAGGGCAGTCCTGTAATTCTGGCACCTAAAGAATGAATTCAGGGTCATCCTTGGCTACATAGTGAGCTCAAGGTTAGCCTGTGCTACCTGAGACCCTGTCTCAAGACAAACAAACAACCCTGACACCCTAGGTGAATATCTAGCAAAAAGCTTGTAGGTTTCTTGCTCTGCTGATAGAGGCTTCCCCAGGTGACTGAGTGGTGGGCTCCAGCTGGACCAACTCTGGGATCTTGGCCCAGCCTGGCACAAATTCCAAATTGATGTGCAAGAAAACCGTTTAGAAAGCACTGAGCTGTCCCAGTGCAGGAAGTTTCCCATCAGCAGGGCAGGACCCTGGCAGATACATCCCATAGCCCAGTATAGTAAGGGACAGGCAATGACCCCTGAAGAGAAAAGATATATCTTAGGTCCTCAGGTTCTCAAGCATCCTAGAAGTTATTACACATACTATATAAGCTGGTGACCATTTCTACTTGCACAAAGGCAAGAGTGCATCAAGTATGTGCATCAAACCCACAACCCAGCAGCCCAGGTAAGTTGTCATCTAGATGGTGCTAGACCGGTACTTACTCTCCCTCCATCCTACCTACCCTGCTATCCCTCAGGAGACACCTGATTTACCTACCCTGCTATCCCTCAGGAGACACCTGATTTCAGAAATCTCACTTCTGAGGCTGTGACAGTGTTACTCTGTTGTCTAGGGAACCCAATCTGTAACAGATTGTCAACATTGCCCTAATAGACTAAAACAGGGAGTCAAGTTCCCCTGAATGGGAAAAATATTCTTTCAGGTTCTGTTCAGTGTAACATGAATTAATAAAAGATCCAGAGACAGATATGGGGGTACAAACTTCAAGCTGAATATCAGAAAAGTAAAGCATGTGGCTACTAAGTCTCATCTCTAGCTCAGGCTGAAAGGGCCAATCCACCAACCAGCTTTTCACCAAGTCTCAAACTGCTCTCTTTAGTGTGACTGGAGAATGAATCCTTCTACTGACTACCAAAGATCCTGCTTCTATCTTTTATACCCATCTGGTGCTGGGATTAAAGGCATTTGATTTGTTATTCTTTTAGACTGATTCAATCTCATGTATCCCTGGGTGCCCTTGAACAGCTTCTGGCTGCTGGTATTAAAGGTGTACGTCACCACTGCCTGATCTCTATAGCTTGAGGCTTACTTTGCTTTTCTGAATCCTAGGGCAAGCTTTTAATAAATCATAAATAATATATCATTACAGTTCACATTATACAGCCTACCTGCTCCCCTGTGTGAAATAACTAGACAGTAGTGGAAACTTAATCTATGTTTCCAGGACTCAAAAATGTGAGCTTGCTCAAGGCTTCCTTTGCAAAATAAAGAATATGGAGTGTGTCAGGCTTTGTGGTACACACCTGTAATTCCCAGAACTATCAAGGCAGGGTCAGATGGATCTCTGTGAGCTCGAAGTCTACATAGTGAGTTCCAGAACATCCAGAGCTGTGTAGAAAAGACTGTCTCAAAAACCCCAAAACAATAAGAATGTATGATAGGCCATATTTATAGATTTTTTTTAAAGATAGGGTCTCATATAGCCCAGGCTGGCTTTTGAACTTATTGTGCAGCAAAGAATGACCTTGAACTCCCTGATCTTTCTGTCTCCATACCTCTAGTGCTAGAATTAATGACATGCATGACTATACCTGGGTTATGTGGTGCTGGGGAGTAAACCCAAGCAAGGTATCTTGCATGCCAAGCAAGCACTCTACCAACTGACCTACATCCCCAGACCATATTTATGAACTTCTTTTTATTAACATGGATACTTTTCAATTGCTCTGCTGTAGGGACCATGGATCTCATTGTCCTAGGATCTGAAAACCTTGTTAGGTCAGTTCCTCTCCAGAGTATACTGTTACCATGGTTCTGCTTCACCTACCCTCAGAAAATGTGTGGCACCCAGAGAGTTTCCAGTGTCCACCATTCAATTTTCAGATTTCCCAGGGTCCATGATTGAATTTACAAAGCTTCCATGGCTACTTCTGCTTCAGGAGGCAATGGGAGCCATAATAGACTCCATTGTCACTGTGCTAGTGCTTGGAAAGAATGACATCAGACTCTGGCTGCAAGTTAGAACTATTTTTAGCAGCTGGTTTGCTGGCAGGGAGGCTGGCAGCCTGGGTATAAGGTGAGGTAGAGGTGGGGCCCTGAGATTCCAGTCTGGCAGAGTAAGAGGCCAGCCCTGTACAGTGGCCTCCTTTCTTCCCAGCTTGGGTTCCATGGGGGCCGCCATCCACAGAACTGGCATTTGACAGCAACTGGATGCACTGTTATGAATACCCTACCCTCTCTGGCTGCAAGGGCAAATGCTGGCAAGGATGGTTCTGTACTGCCTGATATGGACCCCTGCCTCAATGTCACATGGGAGTAGCATCACAGTAACTGAGAGGGGTCATGTGCAAGCTCAAGGGGAAATGGGCATCATGCTCAACGCACCAGGGCACATTGGCCAGCACCAGCCTCTGTGAAGGTGACAGAGCCCATCAGGGCTTTGGGCTTCTAGTTGCCCTCAGGCTCCCATGGTCCCCAGCTTCAGCCAGGCTGAAGTTACCTGTAAGAGTCACCTTTCTGGGACCATAAAGTACTGTAGTCAATGTGTGCAAAGGGGGGAAGAGACCACTACCTCCTCATAGAAACCCCAGGCAAAATCAAATAAGCTACTCCTGGGCCATCAGAGATGCCATTGGCCAAACAGCCTTAAGCTCAGATGGTACAGAGGGGTTCAAGATGGTCCCTCTGGATAGCTGTCAAAGCCTGTCCCTTAGAAAAATTTAGGGAAAGGATTATATTGAGTAAATGAACTATAGGACTTCCCAGTCATGATTAATGTCCCAGATTAAGCTTAATCCTCAAGAACTCCGTGAACAGGGCTGCAAACTTTAAAAGACAGGCTCCTAGAGCTGGGATGTCGCTCAGTGGTAGAGTATTTGCCTAGCATGTACAAGACCCTGGATTTCCTAGGCTGCATCCTCATCACAACAACAGTAATAATAATAATAATAATAATAATAATAATAATAATAATAAGGTTTAAGAGAAGAAGTATCCGAGATAGAATGGGATACACTGTGAATTCATTACATATTTGGGCAGCCACCCTCATAATGCACACACAGGATGCACAGGGAACCCCAAACTGCCCTCACTCCCCCTTGGCTGCCCACATCCTCCTTCCCAAAATGCCTTTCAATTTATACACTTTTGTCTTCTGGAGTGTTGACCCCCTGGAAGTCATTCCTTTCTCCCTAGAAGTTCCTGTGTTGGCTTCCCCTCAATGATGGACCCTTTCAAGATGGCTTTGTACAGAATGTTTTATCATAGCAATGGAAAGCAAACTAAAACTAGGAGTTTGACAGAGTTTTAATTATTGAGGAAAGTTATCAGAAAGTACTTAAGAAATTAAGTAGCAATAACAATTAAAAAAAAAAAACAGCAATGGTTAACTCCAGGAAAAACAAAACGTTTTGCAAAAAAGCATCCTAAGCGTCTCAGTTGGGACAATATTTGTGGGTCATAATGACACTAACAGTAAACATGAATTTGGTCACAGATTGTAATACTTGTGAAGACAGTGAGTAGGGTATTATGTAGTGAGGGTGTATGGAGATTTATAGTGTGCATCAGGGGAAAAATAAAAAATAAGAAATATTAATATTATTATTAATAGCAATGTGGAAGAAAAAATATCAAGAAGCAGAGGGAAGGGTCAGTAGCAGGAGTCAGAGATAGGAAGGGAGAGGGTGCCCATGTATAATGTCATAGCCTTGAAGTATTACTGGGCTTTCTAAACAATGTCATTAAAAAATCACACTCACAAAGGGAAAAATAATCTGGACGAAGAGGTGACCCCAAACACCATCGTAGGCTCATGAGATAACATGCTTGCCAACCAGCCTAACAACCTAACAATCCTTAGAGTCCACATGATGAACAGAGAGAACTATTCTTGCAAAGTGTCCTCTAACTTCCACATGAGTTCTGTGTCGTTTGTGGACCTCACATATGTACACTTACAAAAAAAAGATAAGTAAATGTAAGGAAGTTTTTAAACAGCAATAACAAATTGCCATCTTGGTGACCATCTAATCCTCACACAGCTGCTCAGAACTTCCTGCCCCGAGGAACCCTTCTCTATGAATGGGATGGGGTATGCTCAGGTGGTGTGGTGGCAGTTGGAACCCCTCTCTTTAGTCACATCTGAGGCTCCATTGTTGTATCTTCTTCCCTTGGCACCAAACTTCTGGAAGAGTCCTTTACACTTCTACTTTCCCTGACACAACACTTCCCCATCGTTGTGGTTTGGCCTACATTTTCTGGAAGCTTTCCAGCAAAACTTTCTCTTATGCTTGACCCTTCTCACACACAGCGGTTTCAGAGAATCCCCTCTTTGCCACCATCACAGCCTTCCAGAACGCTGGACCACAGCGGACAGGAGGAACCTGCTGCTTCTTCACTTTCCCAGACAGCCATACCCACTGCTTGGGAAGAAAAGGACCCACTTTGTCTTCAACAAGACTTTTCACCCCATTCTGTGGCTCCATGCTTGCCTGAGTCTTTGGAGGGAGGCAGAGGATGAATCAGTTTTGTAGCCTGGCCATTGGTGCAACAAATTTGAACCTCAGCCTTCTTGCAGCCATGCTGCAAAGCCATAGCACTTCTCCGCTACCTGCAGCCTCCATCTCCACAGCTGATTGCTGGTGCCCCTTATCTCTTCCCTGCAGTAAGAGTCTGGCTACTTGCCCTGCCTCCTTTCTCTGATGTGGGCAGATGAATATTATTGATCCTCCCCTCACCTGCACCCACTATGCCTTGGGAGCCACTTTCAAAATGACTTTCCCAGGCCCAGCCCTTGTCTGGAGCTGTGGCTTTGCCTCTGGAAGGCCATGGATGAAAGACCATCCCTAGAACTCAGTGCAGCAATCAATGACCACCTGCATTGACCTTCAAGGCCAGTGTGGCTCCTGTGAGGTGGTACTAATAACAGATCCACTCTGATGATGAGGGAAGTCCCTAGCAGAGGCTGTAGACATAGTCCAAGCCCAGTGCCCCAGCTTGTGAAAACAATTCTGTACCTCACTACCAAGCTGTTGCTTCTAGTTCACAAGTGCATCTATCTGTCTCTTCTCTATGTTATTTTTCCCATGTGCCAGGCATGAAAATCCCCTGTGAGGGTGGAGGGGAGTGGGAGGAGGTTATCAATCAATCCCATGGCCCCCAAGCAGGGTAGCCATTATCAGGAAGAGCCTGGATTGCACAGAGCAGCATCTTATCTGCATGTGGACTAGATAAAGATCATCTAATGAGAAAAACAGGGTTATTTTGTTCACTAGAGCAAGGCAGTCAGGCCCCTTGCTTGTCTTTGAAGGTGAGGGGAAAGAAAGATTTGTCATGGGCAGAAGGCACCAGGTCTATCTTGGTGAGGGTTTCCATCCTAGGAAAGGAGGCAGGCTCCTTTGAAGTAGGTGTCCCATGTGATTGATTAGAGGAACTTACCTGGCCTTCTCTGGTTGACTCTAAATGAGACAGAAGCAGCGGCAAGAATAAGTGAGGATGTTTGTCTCCGCAGGGATCAGTGACAGACAATCTTTTCCCGTTACAGGGAAAGATTAAAAGTATGTACCACCAACCCCAGCCAACTTTAAACTGATCCTCTTGCCTCCACCTCCTGAGTGCTAGGATTACAGGTGGGTACAACCCATGGTTTATTAAGTGCTGGGGACCAAACCCACAGCATCAGCATGATGGGCAAGCACTCTCCTCTCACAGAAAGGATTATGGGCGTGGCACTTCCAGGGAATGGTGTGCATGGTTTTAATCCCAGCACCTTCAGACAGAGGCAGGAAGATCTCTGGTAAGTGTGAGGTTTGTCTGGTCTGGGTAGTGAATTCCAGGCCAGCCAGGCTACATAGTGAGACTCTGTCTTAGATAGAGAGAGAGAGGGAGAGAGAGGGAGAGAGAAAGAGAGAGAGAGATTATCTTGCAGTAGTGGCACAAGCGTTTAATCCCAGCACTTGGAAGGCAGTGGCAGGTGGATCTCTGTGAGTTTGAGGCCAGTCTGATCTACAGATCAAGCTCCAGGACAGCCAGGGCTACACAGAGAAACCCTGTCTCAAAAAACAAACAAACAAACAAATACAAACACAAAAAAAAAAAGGAAGGAAAAAAGAAAAAGTTTGTTCAAAGTTGTCTTTGATTGCATAGTGGAGTTTGAAATCAGCTTGGACTATGTGATTCTCTGTCACAAAACAAAGCAATCTAAGCTTCCTGTGCTAGATTTGTGACCCAAATTGTAGTACCTTAAGAGCTGCAGCCTCCTCCATGCAGCTCAACCCTGTACCCTCACCTAGGCTCCCTAGTAGCCCTTTGAGATGTAACTTGGAGACACACACACACACACACACACACACACACACACACACACAGAGAGAGAGAGAGAGAGAGAGAGAGAGAGAGAGAGAGAGAGAGAGAGAGAGAGGAGAGATGGGAGGAGAAAAAGAAAAGAAAAGGCAGTGGAAAGGAAAGAGAGTGGCAATCAGGGTTGTAAGAATGAGCTGAGCTCACCATGCCCCAAAGGCCCTCCCACATTCAAAATACCTTGAAATACTTTGGTGTTAGCAGAGGCCAGAGGACAAGAGGCCAGGCCCACTATAACGCAGACAGAGCATTTCGAACCTGAAAAGCAAAAGAGAGAGGGATCTAGAGCCCCTAGAGTTTAACAGGCAGCCTCAGGGCAGGGCGTGTGTGGAGGGGCTGGGGGTGCCCTCCCCAAGTATGGTGGCAGCTTCCAGATCTGAATGAAGCAAGATCAAATACAAATGTGTTCAAGCCTGACAGAGGGGTTCTTCTCCCTAAAGGTCACCTCAGCCAAGATGCCTTGCTCACTTGACCCAAGAATGAGCCCCTTCTATCCTTACTTGGTCCCTAGATGAGCAGCAACTGTCACCCAAGGTCAAAGGAGGACACTGAGATGTACAAAATTAAGGACACGTGGCACAGTCAGGGGTGGGTCTTGGCTAGATTTTTAACTTGACACAAACTAATGTAACCTGGGAAGAGGGAACCTCGGTTGATTCAATAGGTCTCCGGACACATCTGTGGGGTGTTTTCTTGATTGATGATTGATGTGGAAGGGCCGCAGAACACATGAGCATTGCTACCCATGGTAGGTGGCCGTGGGCTGTATAAGAAAGCAGACTGAGGCAAGCATGGAAAGTTAGCCACTAAATCATGTTCCTCTGTGGTTCTGTCTTGGCTTCTCTTGATGATGTACTATAAGCCATAAGCAGAAATAAACCCTTCCCTCCCTGTTTTAGTTACTTTTCTATTGTTTTGATAGAACACCATGACCAAGGAAATTTACAGAAGGAAGGGTTTATTGGAGTCTTAAGATTCCAGAGGGTTAGGGTCAGTAGTAACCAAGTAGAGGCATGGTGGAAGAAACAGCTGAGAGCTCACATCTTAAGCCACAAACTGGAAGCAGAAGGAGTGCCCTGGAAATGGGGCAAAGCTTGCACCCAGTGACACACTTCCTTCAGCAAGGTCACAGCTCCTACGCCTCCCCCCTCAAAACACCAACCACTGGGTGCCAAGTATGCAAATGTCCGAGATTTATGGGGGCTCCTTTTGGTCATGGATGGTGTTACCACAGCAACAGAAATCAAATCAGGGCACCAAGCATCCCCACTTCTCTGTAGCTGTGCCTCACCATTGGGTCACAATGGCTTTCAACACACGTTCTCAAAGATCCTAGCAGATATGCCTGGCCTGTGCCCTGTGGGCTCAACACAAAACTGAAAACTTAAAACATGAGGTTCCCCCTTCTCCAATTGTTTTGGTAAATTGACTGTGTGATTCTTAATTTGAACTTTTATGCTTTTGCAAACACCTGTTTGGTTTTGGACACTTCCTTGTGTGGTGTTTGGATAACCACTGCCTACACATCGAAGAAGGCTTCCCAGGGTCTCCAGCCATGCAGTAAAGGCTTTTGTGACACATGATTCCTGGCCAAACTCATGAAATGAACATTGAGAATCTAAAGGCTGACAAAGATTCTGGGAGAGGGCACTAGCTGAGGGATGAAGGACTCTGGTCAGGTAGAATATTTTAGGCAGAGGTAGAGTGGCACCAGGAGGTCCAGAAAAATCAGACATGAAGCCCCGGCTGGTCCATCAGGTCTGGTGACCTAGGCAGCTCCACTCACCTGGGAACTTAGTGGCACTGTAACAACCACTACAGGTCTCCCATCCTTCTTCATCATGACCTTTCAGGGACACATACTTGGAATCTTGAGTGCAGAAGTTCCCTGATCTATGATAGCTCAAAGGGGGAAATTCTCTAATCTCACATGATAAAAAGCAAAGCATAGCCAGTAGAAACTGAACTTAGCATTTTGCCTTTCCAGTTTTCCTGGGAGAGCCGTAGGTGGTACCAGATTCTCTGTAGACACGGAGGCAACTGTAGCCCCAGTCAGCCACAGATCATGAGGGGAAACTGGAGTGCTGAGTGGCTAAGCCACAGTGTTAGGTGTGTCAGGTGAGTTACACACTTTTTAACTTATGCTGTGTTCAACCTACCAAGGATTTTCTGAAACATGACACCATCCTGGGTAGAGAGGCGTCTGTCTAGTGATTATCACTGTTGTTGGATCAAGTGTCATGTGGTATTATCCCAAGTAAGTTTCCTGTGGTTGTCCTTGGCAAATGTGTCCTAGAGTACTACCAGCAAAGTGTTTCATACCCCTCACTCTCCTTGGTCCTTGCCTAGGGAGTTGCTGTGCTCTCTCTGAGATCCACTCACTCTCTGGCTGGCCTGACCTGCCTCCCCACATTCCTTATCATCCCCATTCTGGAAACAGCATCTTTCACGGCTGGTGCCCTGATAGGCTGGTGCAGGCTGTCTCAGAATAAAGATGCATTATAATTCTAGTCCAAAAGGTTTAAGTTGTAGGTCCGTGAAACTGTCATTGGGGATCACAGAAGGGTTGATCAGACATTGGTGCTCAGAGGTGCCCTGGGCAGAGAGAGGTATCATGACATGCAGATTGGCTGCAAAGAGGGAGCTTGGGATGTGTGGCCTGGCAGATGACTCCTATTATCTAGCCTCAGTTTCCTTATCTGCTTCTCATGGGGACAATGGACATTAGCCTGGCGCAACACAGTATCCCTGAGGACAGAGATTTTAAAGCTGTGTGGCCTGGTCTCAGCTGGGACAGTGCCCCAGACTAAGTGTTTCCTGACCCTCCCTGAAGGGTCAGCTCATCCAGTAACTAGCCTAAATGCTGCTTGTCCCTGAGCCTTCCCTTACCAGAATGGCAGACACATTCTATGCCTCCCACGCTTCCTTTCTCCTCCCTTCCCTTCCACACCCTTCTTTATCTAGCAAGTTTAGAAAAGATGTAAAAGCCTGTAACATTGGCTAGAAGGAGAACTGAGCTAGAGGTCACAGATCAGAGAAGGATTTTCATCTTTTGAGTTTTGCATCTTCATCTGGTCCCCCAAGTCATTTGTTTCAATGTTCCCTGAGTCCTCTCTGTTAAATGACCACAAAGTCCTTTATTTGCCACCCATGAAAGAAGCCAAAGTTATTGTTTATGCACTCGTTTATTTAGTTTTATTTAGCCTTCGGGTTCTGAGCAAGCTGAGCCTGGGCAGTGCATTCCAGGAGTCAGGAAGATGATTCACTTGTGTCTGAACTGGATGGTGGAAGGAATTGAATGGCATTCCCTTCTCCACTCTTCCAGCTAGTGGGTGTTGAAGGTTCTGATGAGTTCCTTGGTTCATCCTGACCACTAACAAAAACCACTATAGACTCTGAGTGGCTGTAGGGACAGTGGGAGTCTCTCTGGCCACAGAAAAAGAGAACCGTGGGACACTTGATAACCACCAGAACCTGGGTGAAGGTTCTGCAGTTTTGGAGGCATTGACAGGTTCTGGTTCTGGGCAGGGCTTCTGAGCCAAAGGTGGTACCTTCTGTTATTCCATGGTAGAGGGAGAAACCTCACCTCTCATGAGGCCCATTCATAAGGGCTCCCGCTTGAGACCTAACCATCCCTCTATCCCAGCCCCTGAAAAGGCTCCACCTCTAACATCAGTATTGTGTAGTGTGTGGAGGTTCTAGGACCCAGTTCCAGGGAATCAAAATCAGGAAGATAACTCTCTGACCTTAAGGATGCCCTCCCCCAACACCATGCTCGCTGCCCCATAGGAGGCACACAGCAAACTGCAAACACAAAGTCTAAGGAGCAGACCTGCCCCACTAGGCAGAGAAAATTCAGTGCTGCCCCAAGAGCTGGAATGTGGCTTGGTCCTTAAGATAATGTTTGAAGGCTCATAATCCTATCTTCTGCCAATGGCATCAAACATGCTTTTCCTCCCCTTTGGGGACACAGTCATGGGAGCTGGCTGAGACAGGTTTTTGCTTCCAGGGAAAGTAGTTCCACACTGGTGAAAACAATTCCAAGCCATTGCCTCACCACCCACCTGCCAGCTTCTAATTACTGTTGGGCAGACAAGGAGAAACTGGTTAATGCCAGCCAAGCCCTAGGCTCTGATGCACCTTTCATGGTCTAATGGGAAAGTGGTCCCCTGTGAAGGCCCCTGTCATGAGTGAGAGAGACAAGTGCCCTACTGGCAAGAGGCCCAGCTCTGCCCCATTGTGGTCTCCTCTCTCAGGAAAATGGCCAGGCTGTGGAAGCCAGGCGTGTATGCCGGAGTCCCAGGGCAGAGGGGAGGAAGGCTAGGAACAGACTTGATTGTAGCCAGTCCTAGAGAGGTGTTGGGGTCATGCTAGCAACAGAGGAAAGCAAGAGCCAGGAGGAAACAAGGAGGAAACTCTCCTGAAGGAGCAGGGCTTTGGAGGAGCTTTAAAGGAATTCAGAGGTAGGTTTCAATTTTTATAAAGCCCTGGGCATCCTAAGAGGATTGGGTAACAAGGAATTCCAGCTCTGGGAAATCAAGAGCACCCAGCAGGCTGTCAGGCACTGAGAACTAAGTAGAGACAAGCAGGGGATAGAATCATAGGGCAGAAGAAAAGTCTGAAGAAACAAGTAGGCACCATTGGACATGGAGCCATTGGGCAGCTTTCTCACTGATTCAGGCTTGATCCCTGATGTCTCCTAAAGAATCATTCCCTGGAGCAGCCTCACATTGGAACAGTCCAAATTTGCAATTTCCTCAGTTCTGAAGAATTTCTACCAGGGCTCTGGCTCCACCCACTGTGGCTGGCTTCTCCCCCACATCACCTCCCCTCGCCTTTGGCCCCACCCCTTGCAGAGGGAGAATAGGCTAAAATGATACCCATCCACCCTCTTTGTCTGTTGATGAGTGAGTGTCCTTCCTGAAGGCACGTATTCATTTTATTATTTATTATTTTTATTATTATTTTGACGTGTATGCGTGTGTTCATGCATGTTCCTGTGTGCACAACAAGTGTGCACACTGAAACCAGAGGATAACCTTGAAGTAGTTCCCCCAGGGAACTATCCAACTGTTCTTGACACAGGGTATCTCACTGGCCTGGAACTTCCAAGTAGGCTAGGCTGGCTGGCCAACAAGCCCCAGGGATCTGCCTGTCTCTACCTCCCCAATCTGGAGACTCCAAACTTGTACCATCACATTCCCCCATGTTTTACATGCATTCCGGAGAACTAACTCAGGTCCTCATGCTTATTCTATAAGCACTGAGCTACTGAGCCAGTTCCATAGCCCCTTGGAGGCTCATTTTCCAAACCCAAGGGGTTCCTTTCCTATGCAGGAAGTCTGTCTCCATCCAATGGCACACCTCCCTTTCCCTGCAGCATTCAGATTCTAGCTTTCATTCACCACATGCTGACTTTATACCATGCACTATGCTCAGAACTCCAGATATAGAGTTTGTATCTTCCCAGTCATCCTACTGGGTATCTGGCATCACCCATATTTAAAGAAGAGAACACAGTGATGGGGACTTTGGAGGCTGGACCAGATCAACACAGCCATCACTGGCTCAAGGTTATTACTGGCTCAAGGTTATCACAATCTTTGCACACTTGCTAGCCTGTCCCATGAGGCTGTAGACCTCTTCCCAGCAGCAGAGAGGGATCTCCTGTAGGGTTGTGAAGATCTGATGCTGAACCCACTTAGATCTGAGATCCTGGATACAGGCTATTGACTTAACCTCCAGCTTCCATTTTGGGGTCAACAGAAAGGTCTACTCCTGTCCCGCAGGTGGAAGTGAGGAATGTGTCCTCTGGGGTGATTTCCTGTGGGGTTCTGAGCACTGCTCTGTACATGTGCACTTGTGCTTCTAGGGAGGTCACCTTTAGGCTTCATTCCTCACCTTGGTTTCCACTGTATGAAACCTAAAGCAAGAACATACAAAGTTCTTGTTTGGGTCTGCAATACATGTGTATATGTGTGTACATGTATGTTTGTATTGTGTATGTGTGAGTATACATATACATATGGGTATATTTTGATGTCTATATGTTAACATGCATTTTATACATATATATAAGTACACATGTGTATGTGTTTGTAGTATGTGTGTGGCATAGGTGTACTACCATGTGTATATATATATATTTGTATGTTTGTGCATATATGTTTCTGTAGACATGTGTTCCCCTATTGTGTATACCTCTTGATTGTTTGACAGCTCCCAAAAGAGTTCTCCCATCCATGTGTTAACCAGGCCCGACATTCTTAGCTTCTGAGATGAGACTAGGCATGTTTAGGGTAGTGTGGCACAGGTCCCAATACAGTTTTGATCCTTAAGGTGGAAACAAATCATGTAAGCAGCCAGTTAAAGATTTTAATAGCACATTTCCAGTTTTTCATGTAACACATTCCTGAGTATCAGGTGCCTTTGGAAGGGAGTTCACAGTGTGAACAGGTGATGATGTGGAGACTTCCCTACCTCCTCCCTGACTACCAAGAGAAAGGACAGTCAATATGCCCAGAGAAGATAAAAGACAAAGCCCATAGAGGTCCAAGCAAAGGACAACCTGGAAGCCACTGCCAAGTATGGCCATGCCTGGTCTTAGGTTTTGACTTAGCCATGTAAAGGATGTCTGGTTGGGCGGAAAGATCTAGATACCTCCAAGAGGGAAGACAGGAGGTAGTGTCTAAGAAAATATGCAAGGTATGCTGCAGAAATGGCCCAACTGCTTCTGCTCTGGATAGCAGGACCCTCTCTGGACCCTAGGTATAATGGGTTCAGGATCTGGACCCTTCTTTTTGAAAATCTGCCTGTTCATAGGCATTGGCAGCCCACATCACTACCTGGGATGCCTGGCAGTTGTGTTCATCATTCTATAGACACATGTCTTCTGCTGGTGGCCCATTTTCTATGTGTGTGTCCATGTTGGAAATAGCAGGCCTGTATTTGGGTCCCCTGAAGGTTATGAGTCAGAGGTTGGACTCACTCTGTAAGGAGGTAGACCACTAGCATGGGAATCGGTCTGGTCAGCTTTCATGATTCTGGAGCCCAGGGCCTGTCTGAAGTCTGAGTCCCTCAAATTGTGATGAACTGAAATTTGAGCTGCCTAAGCTAGGAATAAGGGCCATATTCCAGTATGGATCCACCAGCCCTGCTGTAAGAGCTCTGGGTCCAGTGAGGGAGCAGGTGTGAAAGCAGGTGATTTCTAAACTTGATGAGAGTTTAGATTACACAGCCCAGATGAGTGATGGCAGCCAAGAGGAGAAAAGACCATTAGATCCTACAGCCAGGCTTCCTCTGAGGCTAGTGCTTGCCAAGGGGACCAGATGGCAAAAGTCTTCCTGGTAGAGAAAATGGAATGTCAGGGCTTCAAGGTTGGACACCCTGATGACTGACAGTCCCAGCAGTGAGAGGTGAAGATACAGTGGTGTATGATGGTGTGCTAGTTGGAAGCCAGCAGATGGGGAACCTAAGAGCCACCTGTGAACACAGGGGACCGTTCCAGGGAGTTCTTCAGCTGCTCTGGTGGGTTTTGAAGGGGATGTATGGGACAGTCTTATGCTGCAGATGGCAAGATATGTCCAGGGTTAGGAAGGGACCTGAATCTTCAAAGAGAGCACAAAGAATCCAAAGGATGCAAGTCTTTCTAGGGGAAGGCTGGCCTCTCTGCCCTGCCCTGTCCTTCCTAGGGACTTCCAGCTAAGAACCCAGCCTTCTGGGAAGTACTTGTCCAGCTCTTTACAGCTGTCTCTGGTTTGAGCCCATTATATAGAAAGGTACAGGAGTTGTGTGCTAGCTTCTTCTGGAAGTAGAGCATCCACTGGATTTGGAGCAGCTTTCCTTCAAAGCTGCTTTCTCCTCCCCTTCCTGACCTCAAATGAGCTAGGAACTGGCTCTTCTGGTTCTGTGAGTCCAGACATCTGAGCTGGGTAAGGAGTCTAAATTTGACCTGACATCCGCTTGTGTAGGGGAGACAGGGCTTGGAACACATAGAGAGATCGTAGAGCAGGGTCCAGGCTAAGCATAGCCTAGCTTAGGCGGGGGACAGGAGGAGTGGGACACAGGGCAATGGGAGAGGTCCCATTCTCTGTTCTTTGCTGGCACTTCCCTATGGTTCAAACAAAACTGTTCCAGGCATAGTGTGGTTCCTGCCCATAATCCTAACATACAGAAGGCTAAGGTAGGAGTATTGCCTCAAGTTAAGAGACCAGCCTGGGTTACAGAATAAGAACTTGTCTCAACAAAGCACACTAACAATATTAAATGCTGGTATGGCCTTTGCCATAGTGTTCTAGGTCATTCTGTTTTACATACAAGGAAGCTAAGATAGAAGTGGTCCATGGTCTTATGCCCAGAATGTGGCCACACAAGGCCACAGGACACTGGATATAGACTCTCATCTTCCAGGTTGGTACTTCTCAAAGAGGCTGTAACCCAGCTGGAGCCCATGGCAGAGCTACTCCCATACCCTTGAAATTTGGGTGGACTCAGCTGTCTGAGTGGTAAGGAACTCACATCTGTATTCTGACCCAGGCCAAGGAGGGCCTTCAAACAGTTGCCACCTTTTCTGGGCCCCTCTCTTCCTATGTAAGCTACTGTATAGGATGGTTCTAAAGAGATGGGTGATCAGGAAAACACCAGTCATGTCCCTACCTTCTTTGAGCCTGAAATGAGTCTCCAGAAGCCTGGAGCTAAGCCGCCTTTGGTCTCTGGGCCGTTTCAGCTGGAGAAAGAACTCTGTGACCATGATCCCTGTTCCAGGCTCCAGGCCAGTGCAAGAGTCTCAAGTAGCCCAAGGAGTCTGAGGCTCCTAAGGAGCCGCAAGAACTATAAGGACCTTCCTGAAACAGTGGTTAAAGGGAGTGAACAAGATTTACAGAGACTGGTCCTGTTTCTAGTTGGGATCTTGTAACCAACTGAACAAGCCTGCAGACACTTCTGTTTATGTTTCCTAGTACTTTCCTCAGCTTTGAAGCCTGGCAGGGCACTGACTGACTCGGGGGCATATGTCTATGGTCCCAAGCTCTTCTCTGGAGACCAGAGTTGGAGATCAGCCCACACATTACAGTGAGATCCTAGGTTCAAAGGAAAAACTCACTGGAGACTAACACAGGCATTTTTGAAGATTTTGTGCCTTGGGTTTTTGTTTCAGGAGATAAATGGCTTCTAGTTACTAATGGATGTTTTGAAGGATGTGCTTGAACTCTAGCGGTGGAAAACTGCAATATTGGAGGATGCTGGGAAGCAGCATTGCCCTCCCTGGTGGCAAATGTGATGCCCACTGATTGACAACACAGAATCTTTAAGCTGGTTCCACTTCCTTTTTCTCCCCTTCTTCACAGCTTAGACAAAGTGACACAAGCCCCAAATCAAAATGCAGACCATCACCTGTGAGACAAAATAAAACAAACGGAGGCAGAGCCAGTCAAAGAAAAGCAGTGTAAGAATTACCTAAGGAAAAATAAATAAGCTTCCTAGATTACACAGCTGCCCAGGAGAGATTAAGCCAAGTCCAGCCTGCCTGTACCACCTCACCCCTTACTGTGTACCTTGGGTACACCAAGTTCTGGTATCCTGCAAACTGGAGTGGGTTATCTCTTTAAAAGCCACCATGTGGTCTGAGTAACCCAGAACATTTATCGAGCAGGGTGTCTCTCACTGCCAGGATTGGCCTTCCATGGACCAAGAACACAGATTTCTGACACAATGTCTCCCAAAGGTCATTGGCTTTTCTAGAAATTCTCCTACGTAAGAAGGGCAAGAGGGTTCTTGGGCCAACATCAGACCTTTAGTCTAAGCTTCCAGGTCTTCCTGGGGATATGGTATTTCATTCCTCAGGTTCTGCTCTTCTACCCTCTTCTGGAGGACACCTCACGTCTCAGAAGTGGAGTGATGTTATATGCATAACATCTTACTGGCTGCTGAAGCCTAGACTTCAGATATGTCTCAGATCCTACCTCTTGAAGAGAGGACTGCAAGGCCATGTGGGAAAGGGGCATTGTAAATTTCCTGCCATCTATCACAAGGGGATTGTTGCATTTAATCCTCACAGCAGCCCCTCTATCATGGAGCTCTGGGCACAGGGGAGGTGAAGATCCGATTGCTCACCAAGGCTTAGATTCTCATCTCCTTGCCTGCCTTTAGGGTCCAGTTTAAGTCAAAGGTCCAGTACTCGATTCCCAATATCCATGTTTATCCTTAGGACCTGGAAATGATGGCAGATGGGGACAGCTCTTGGCTTGCATTCAATCTGGTCACAGCTATCCAGAGAAATGGTTTTCCATCTGCTTGGAAATGAAGTTGAAGATGTTATCACAACACCCACCCCACCCCATACCCTTATTAGGGTTTTGGGTTATATATAGGCTGTTCTCTTAGTGTCCTACGTGGGAACTCCACCAGCATGTGTGTTAAGCTCATGAATAATTCACCTTGGCAAGGATCCAGTGGAGCAGCTAAGAGTGAGAGCTCCCAGCCGGGCAGGCTGAAGCAAGGAGGTAAGTGATGCTGCAGGTAGAGGCAGGAGGCAGGAATTTGGAGAGGGTGCCAGCTCTGCAGACAGCTTTCTTGCCATTCTCTGTCATTCTAGGTGGGCTCCAGTCCCACCAGTCTTACAAAAGCTGTAAGCCTGGCCCTAAGCGGCTCAGTATGGCAACCAGAGACCAACCCAGTCATCATCCCAACACTTCCTTCTCTTGCCAACTACTGTCCTGGAGGGTGAGAAGTTTCATAGATCTGTCTTGGTCTCTATTGCTGCTATGAGAGAGGTGCTTCAGTCAGACCTCAGTAGTCACCCATGACCTCCCAGAAATGAGCCAGGTTTTGCTGAGATGCTGGCTGTGATGCTGTGAAACTAGGATGCTCCCATCAGGGATTCATCACCAAGCTTCTGTGCAGGGAAAATGATGGCTCCTACTTGTCTGAGGCATGTCACCTCGGTCTTGTCTGCCAAAGAGATGACATTACCTGGCAGGGGTCTGACCTGTCTTTTCTGACTTGGGTCCATTTCTCCTCACTTCAACGAAGCAAGCACTAGGTTAATGTACATTTTCCTTCCAGAACCTCTGGAAACTGCCTTAGTGAATTTCTGTTTAGTTTATTTCCTAGGCTATTAGAACCTTCCATCTGGAAGTAAAGCAAGTTCCTTGCCATCGATCCATATGACCTTTGAGAAAGTGGGAATGTGAAAGAAACAGTATCTGCCAAGTGATGCATCTCCTTGAAGGCCACACCAGCACCAGACACTGGTAGTTCTCACCAGTCTCTTTTGAGAATTAGATTAAGATTTTTGGTACTGTGTGTTCTTCAAAACCTATCTCCTCCAGTAGCTGCCTGGGTTTACTTTGTAGAGACAAAGGTTCTCCCAGCCTGAGTGTATTGGCCCAGGAACTGACCTTCCCAGGGTGTGCGTGGAAACTGTAGTATGAACCCAGGTAAGTGGACAGAGTGACAGGTGAATAGATGGCAGGTGAGTAGAGTTCTTACTTGATAGGCTGCTGGGGAGGCCCCTGGAACACATGCACATTGTCACTAAATGCTAAGAGAATTTCCTTTGCCAGTGGACTACCCTGCTTCTGTGTCCTATCTCATGGCTGCCGTCTTTGATGAAAAGCTCACCTGTACTTGCCCTTCTGCTTGCCCAGCTCCAAAATTTAGCTCCCTGCCTGAAACACAGCTGCCTTGGGCAGCCAGATTCCTCCTCATCTTTCTCCTCTCTTGATTGCTCATCCTTTCGTTTATACACTAGTACATCTGTATGTACAAAATACCCTCTGAATGCCAGGAAGTCATCTGCCATCATTGTAGACTGCTGTCTACCAGGAGCTTTGGGATGACCCATCTTCATCCTTGATTGAGTGTCAACAGCAGCCACAAAGCACAACTAAATCCCACCTGGTGGGCATAGCCAACTCAGATCCATCCCACCATGAACCCCTGCTCATGTGATTGAGTCCACAACAGGCTCCCTCTCACAACTGGAGGACTCCAGAGTCATCTCTTTAGGTGGTTCACAGCTACCTGTAACTAGTTACCCAGATGCAGCACTTGTACAAGGAATGAAACTGATGACAGTGGCCATTGCAAAAACTGGACAATTCCTCCATTCATCCTGTTGTGAGCTTAAAGATGATCCATTTTATTGGATATGAAGAACTCAGTAAAGCTGGAGAAAAATTCATATTCTTTAACAAGTCTTGGCATATGGAGGTAAGGGAACATACTGTGATATATAGCATGTTGTTTTAAATTATTATTATTGTAATATTTTTCAAGACAGGGTTTCTCTGTATAGCCCTGGCTTCCCTGGTACTCACTCCTGTAGGATCGAAGATGTCCCAGAACTCAGAGATATACCTGCCTCTTCCTCCTGAGTGCTGGGATTACAGATGTGTGCCAACACTCAAGGCCATTAAATTTTATTATTTTTATGTGTATAGATGTTTTATCTGCATTCAGATCGATGTACTATGTACATGCAAAGCTCAGGAGGCCAGAAGATTCTTCCTGGGATTGGATTTACAGAAGGTTGTAGACTACCATGTTAGTGCTGGGGATTAATCCTAGATCCTATGGAAGAACAGTCAGTGCTCTTAACCATTGAGCCATCTCTATAGACTCTAAAATGAAATGGTGTGTGTGTGTGTGTGTGTGTGTGTGTGTGTGTGTGTGTGTGTGTGTGTGTGTGCGCACATGCGCATGCGGGCATGTGTGTATGCACACATGTATGTGTGGGTGTGCACCACTCATGTACTCCCAGAGTCAGAGGAAGACTTTGGGTGTCTTGCTCTCACTTTCTACCTTATTTCCTCGAGACAGGGCCTCTCCTCAGGACCTGGAGCTAATCTTGCAGTCAGTAGTCCGGCAGCAATGTCTTTTCTCCAACCCTTCATAGCCCCAAAGTTATAGGCATGCTCAATCAGAAGGACACATTATTTTGATGCTTATCTTTTAATTAAAATATTATATATGAATGTTTGCCTGCATATATGCATGTGCCCCACATTTGTGCAGTGTCCTCCAGAGGTCCCTGAGGTGTCAAATCCCCTTAAGCAGGAATTACAGATGATTGTGGGCCTATCGTAGGTGCCAGAACTTAACCTGTATCCTCTACAAGAGCAACAAGTGCCCTTAACCAATGGGAGGCATCTCTCAGGTCCTGCTATAGTTTTTGGGGGGTTTTCTTTATTTAGAGATAGGTGTAACATGAGGTTTCTGGCCTAGCAGGCCCGCCGCTGCCGCTTCAGCTGGCAGCACACAGATGCCAGTGGCTTGCACATCTTATTGACTAGCTCTGTCTTAAATATTAACTCATTTCTATCCATCTAAGTGTTTCCATGTGGTCTTGGCTTACCGAGAATGCCAGACCTGCAACTCCTTTACCTGCTACATCTTTGCAGAGAGAAGCGTTCCTGTTTGTCCCTTCTTATATTCTGATTCTGCCCAGCTACATCACTTCCTGGGATCACACTGTGACTCTTCTCTGCCTGTACTTCCCAGAGTCTTCCTTGTCTCCTAGTACTACCTATCATCCTGCCTGGCCAATCAGTGTTTTATTTGTCAGCCAATAAGACAAACAAATGCACAGAAGAACATTCCCCATCAGATAGGATCTTGCTCTATAGGACTGGCTGGCCTTTGATTCCTGATCCTCCTGCCCCTGGCTTCCCAGGCCCCAGAAATGGAGATGTGCCCCACCCTGCTCAACTTCCTTGAGGCATTTTTAGATGTTCTAGCAGGGGACC